>NW_024883313.1:0-106193 GCF_019059575.1 Amphibalanus amphitrite
GACGCAGATCAGCGGCCACTTATTCACGGTGTAGGCATATGCTTATGTAGTGTAATGTTATATTATGAAACGCTGGTTAACTTTAAACAGTTTTCAACCTGCTTTGCAAACGTTACGCTTGAGGTTATCCGCAGAAGTATTAGATAACCCAGGTAGCTTTTGAAAATAACTTCATAAAGCAAGCACATCTTTAGTACAGCCATCATCACATATTAGGATATGTAAATGACGTAATGGCTGTGGTTGAGTGTTCGCTAATGCAGCACTGCTTCCTCACTTATCCGTCCTGTCATCTAGCAATGCGCTCACAATTATATTAAAGTTATCACTCATGTTGCCATAATTACAGTGTTGATGATGGTTGATGGCATGATTGCCATAATAAACCTAACTGCCGTGAGAGAATAAAGGCGACTGCATGCCCACTTGCAGAATGTTCCCGCTTGTCGGAGGTCGACTTTGTTACGAAATTAGATTATTTCCTGGTCAATTCACACATTGCTAAACGTTTTGCTGCCCTCGTTTTTTATGTTTAACTTCTTAGAGTGTAGCTATCCTAACTGCGTTCATAGCTTTTTGCAATTCCTAAGTGGTTGTTAATAAAAATAGAAAGTATTTTTAAGTTTAGAGAGCAAGGAAGGGTGCCAACACAATATACGTTCATATATTTAGTACACTATTTTTGAACCTTTTTCTCTTTTATTTTCAGAATCTTCAAGAGGTGATTCCGTCGGTGAGGATGGAACGAAAAATGTCGAAAATCGAGACTCTGACGCTGGCCAGAAATTACATCATGGCACTCACAAACGTCATATGCGAGATCAAAGGCGGCGACAAACCATTCTCGTGAGTATAAGAATGACATATGTTTCTAAAAAGAGGGAGAAAGAAAAAAGAGGTAGGGAAGGGGAAAGATTTAAAAGAGAGGAGAGAGAGAGAGAGGGGGTTGAGGATGACAAGGAATAATAAGTGTGTGCAAAAACGAAACAGAAGGACGGGAAGACGAATGGAGAAATGGTGACGTGAAAAGATATCCGTTCAAAAATAAATAAATCGAAATAAATCGAAAGTGCTAAGTTTTTATAAAGCTTACGCCCATCAGAAGCCTACAAAGCGTGCTTATTACCATCAATTGCACTGAAAACTAAAATGATTCCGGGGGGGTGATATTAGGAGAATGGTCTAAAACGAAACCCCAATTATTCCCGTAATATACTTCAAGTAGCACCTTTTTGGCATTAGATACCCCCAATATCCCAACATTATTACCCTAATATGCCTGTTGGATGGCTAAGTGGAATCAAAATGATTATCTGGTTATGCCTCCATTATTCTTACGAAATGCCTAGTGTATTCCCCCCTGATTCTCCTCTATGCCCCTTTGATGCCCCCTAGCATAGCTCCAGATGCTCCGTCTAAACCCGATCTATGCTCCTTTGATGCTCTATATATACCCCATTGATGCTGATTTGATGCTCTCTATACACCACATTGATGCTCCTTTGATGCTCTCTATATACCCCATTGATGCTTCGTTCCGCAGTGGCGGATCAAGGGATGGGCTCGCGGGGTCATGCTATAATGTGGCATGACATTCCCAAAAGCTGTTCCACAGCTTGGACGATACATTCATAGACAACAGTCAAACAAGATTGTTCAGTTGTGACATGCCTTTCATACAGGCATCTATTCACAATCATTACTGCTGGCGTAACCTAAAAACGCAGACGATCAATATCTTAAAACTCAAGTTATGTCTTTCATCCGTAGCAGCATCTCAACATTAAACATAATCTCCGACCTCGACGGGCTAAACATTGCTATATCTCTCTACGCATGCTGGGACTTTCAGAGAGCTGAGTCTCATTAAAAACACCGCCTGCTGTCTGCCTGTCTGCTGTTTCAAGTTGTCGGAATGCATTGTGAATATCAATTGCGGACGTGAAACTATTCACGCGAGCTTCGGAAGTTTATTGTGAGGGTAAAAAGCCTTGCGGTTGGTATTCCGGATGCTAACGGGCAACGGCTATCGAATGCGTCATTGCTAAAGATTTAGCAATTGGATACTCTTGGAGAAGGTCTAGCCTCTAACGCTTTAGAGTGAACGTCTATTTACCTGAGTAGTTATACGTTCCCTGATTGACACGGTTGAGTGTTGTGGCCCGATGTCGTAAGTTGCCAAGGGCGGATCTAGGGGAACGTTTTGGGGGGGGTCACCAGTCGGCCGACATGCCAGGTCTGATGAATGAATTCTGACGACCGGGGGGGGGGGGGGGTAGGGAGCGAGTATGTCGAGATCAAATGACATTTAATCTTCGTCGTTTCTGAGTTGAAGTTTTATCGTAAGTCACTCGGCTCAGTAGTTTTAGTTAGTGAAACCCACCTATAGAGGAGCGTCGCCACGGATTTTTTTACTGGGGGGGGGGGGCGGATCGACCGACTTAAAAACCCAGAAGTAGTAGATATAGTTACCTCACTTATGCATTAGTCTAATGCCCAATGCATTAGTAGCATACAGTCACGATCTCTCTTATTGACCTGTGTATGAATCGGCGGCGCGAAGCGCCGCAAAAATTTGAAAAAAGTTGTCAAAACACAGCTCTAAAACACAAATATTACAACCCTTTTAGCATGCTAGTACAAGCCGGAGTTCCTTCACAGTGCACATATGAATTCCGATTCAATTTGACACGGTTGGTGTTATTACAGTCACGATCTCTCTTATTGATTGGTGTATAAATCGGCGGCGCGAAGCGCCGAGAACATTTGCAAAAGAATGTGTCAAAACACAGCTCCGCTCCAAAACACAAATTTTACCACCCTTTTAGCATGGCAGTACAAGCCGGAGTTTCTTCACAGTACACATATGAATTCTGATTCAATTTGACACGGTTGGTTTATGTAATTACAGTCACGATTTCATATTGACCTGTACGTATGTACATGAATCGGCGGCGCGAAGCGCCGCGAAAAATTTGCAAAAACATTTGTCAAAACACAGAGGGGGTCTCCTCTCTACAGAGGACCACCGATCTCTACTGCGGGCCTCCTCTTTTCACAGGGCCTCTTAACTACAGAAGGCTTCCTCTCTACAGAGGGCTTCCTCTCTACTGAGGGTCTCTCCCTTTCAGAGGGCCTCCTTTACAGAGGACCTCCTCTCTTCAAAGAGCCAGAGGACCTCATCTCTGCAAAGGGCTTCCTCTCTTCAGAGGGCCTCTTCTCTACAGAGAGCCTCCTTTCTTCAGAGGGCCTTCTCTCTACAGCGGGTCTCCTCTCTTCAGAGGGCCTTCTGCATTCAGGCGGTCTCCTTTCCACAGAGGGTCTCCTCTACAGAGGGCCTCCTACCTACTGAGGAGTCAGAGGGGCCGACACAGACACTAGCGGTTATTCACTGGAGGCCCCAGGAAGTAAGAAGGGCCCTAGCTGTCAGGCTGGTCAGAGTGCCCTGAATGTCCTGACGTGATTTTTGGGATTCCCGTGAATTTCTTTCGCCTCCGACGTGATTTTGACCTGCCAGGGCCCAGGGGCACTAAAAATAAAACAAACAAAATAAAAAAATGGAAATAGGACATCACCAAAATTAAGTGGCCGAAATCCGTTGAGTTTTTAATTTTGCGTATAGGTAGGGGCACCACGAATTAAATTCATGACCATCCCCTTGGAGTTTTCCTGGATCATCCCCTGGTGCTCGCACGGTTGAGACAAAAATGAGTAAGATTCTGGCCTTCAATACGCCTTTTCACGCAACACGATCCAGAAAAACAAAGGTATTAGCTCAGAAGTGTTTGACATGTGATTTTGAGCATGCAAGACGGCGTCTATAGCGCATTTAGGTCTTCGGCTTTTGGGGGGGGTCAAATGACCCTCTCAGACCTTTTGGGGGGGGTCATGACCCCGTGGACCCCCCCCAGGATCCGCCACTGTAAGTTGCGTGCGTAGTTAGTTTCTTCACTACACAGTACACACGCGGTCTTTTCCTAATCATGTCCAACATTCTACTTCTGGTAGACCCTGGTTAGTGTCCTCCACTGTTCGGAAAATCCACCTCTGCGGGTGTTGTCACGTGAGTGACCTCCAGAGTTTCTGAGAACTCTCGGCTGCCCAGACTGATCGTCATACGCTGAGATCATCTCTGGAACTCCGCGGTGACTCATCACTCTGCAAGATCGACCTGCGGGCACTCAGCATTCCCGTTCATCTAGCAAACTGACAGATATGGCTTGTATGTTGTGGTTATGTCATTGATGAGGGCATACTATGCATACGGGTACCTATTCATGTGGAGGTGATGTCTTATTCCGCTATGAGTCAAAGAGAACGAGCTACACCAGTCCGTCCTCACCGCTAACATTGTTGTTTCTGTTCTTCCTCAGATTCTTGGACCAGTTCGCGCCTACTTCAGAGCAACAAGTGGAGGAGGTGATGCGCAACTTCCGTCTTGGAGGAGCCTCCTCTTCTCAGACGGGCCGCCGGCGAGACCAGCAGTTATAGAAACCGTCCTGGCCCCGGCCCCCGGCCCGCCTCTGGCCCCGGTCCCGGCCTTGCCCACGGCCGGAGCGGAGAAGACGGTCAATAGGAGAAATTGTCGTCACCACTGGTGACCACAGTCCTTCGCAGGAGAGCCCCACGGTGAAGCCAAGTCTCTTCGTCCCAGAAAGCTGTGGAGTAGATATAATTATGTGAGATGTCAGCCACGTGGGGGAAGTCTGTTGGAAAGCATCGACAGGCAAGCGTGCCCCTCGTGGTTAGCAGCTGATGAGGATGACACGTGCCACCTAAGAACTACATGTGACATTCGAGATGAAGGAATAATGCGAAGTGCAGTGGATAATGATGCTTCGAAAGAAACTCAAAGGGAGGGTTGTGGATGTAAATAGTTTTAAATATGTGCGTTTTCGTTTGTCGACAACATGAATGCCTTGATATGTGCCGATGAACTAGAGCTGACGAGCTCTGAAGTCTTGAAGAACTGACTTTAGATCTTCAAGGGCTTCAAGACATGGACAGAAATTCGGCTCAATTACTGGTGATGCGCTCGATGAAAGTGTTCCGGGGTTGTGGGGTACTGGGTTACCGGGTGACCTCATAAGGGTGACCGAGTGACCTCCTAGGGGTGACCGATTGACCTAGGGGTGAGGGGTGACCGCTGTGTGGTGAAGGTGACCATATGTGACCGAGTGAAATGTGACAGAATATGTGGGGTTTCAGTTTGACTGAATGCGGAGGAAATAGTGCAATTTGGTTCTTGTCAGTGACGTGCAGGAGGAATTTTCTTACTGCTGGCTTTCTATGCGCAATATTTTGTGAACTTACACCCATTCTAAACGTATTCATCTCTGCGAATTTGTTGCTTTTACCGGCTATGTCTCCATTATGATGCATCACTTTAAATCAAACTTCAGCATTTGTCTAACCAATGTCAACTAAAAATTTACCTTTCGCCTATCACATCAAACGCTCACCTATGAGCTACCTATGTATGCGTTGGAAGCCAATTGCTGATGACAGATGCGTCTATAGGAGCTGAGAGATTGTATGCAGTGCCACGATTTGTCCCAATGTGCAATGGTAAAGTGGCTTTAAGCCGATCAATGGCGGTAGCTGTCCCACGATGATCACAGAAACAACGTGATCAGTGAGAAATTATATAATGATAGGCTTAGATACCTTCTTCATATTTCGCCTCACTTTTTCATCGTAGCTGACAAAAAAGGGGACGGGTTATTCATATCAATTCATCAGACAATTTTACCAGTGTTATTCATTTTGATGCACCACTAACCTTCGATTGCTCTCTTTTATAAACGTGTCTATCCGAACACTTTCGCTGATTGGACCATGACATTTTTTTGGACCATGATTTATTGGAATTTCAATTACGATAAAACTGAAATTTAAAAACACATACGACGTGGCTCCTCACCGATTTCCTACGACGTCTTCCAGGATGTTCGCCATTGTTGTCCGTCTCCCTGAACCGACGTAGTTTGACTGAATTGAATCGTAAGGCTTGCCGAATTACCAATTCGATTGTATGAAAACTTGTTGTGTTTTGTCTGAGTAGCAGAAAACTCCCTGTAATGATACCAGTGCAAAGTCTATGGTTCAAATGTCTGTCTTCCACAACGTTCTCTGTGCGTGGTTTCGGGTTGCACTGTAAATGGTAAATTATTTTGTCGATGAAAAGAGAACGCGAGGAATGACAGAACGTCTTGTATTACTGTGAAAGTGGCTACCTTTTTGTGTAAGTCTGCATACATTGCTGTTTCCAATGATGTTCTCTGTACGAAATTCATAATAATGGAAATATTTTGAGCTATCACATCACTACGTACAGCATAATTTGCTCGTTTTCTCGCCGTAGGCATTTAAATGAGTGTGTGTGTGTGTGTGCCCGTTTAAATGAGTGTATTCCCCCGGAGACTGGATACCTTATGTGGTCGTTTTACCGCTTTTTTAGACACTTGCTGCCTTATAGAAATCTGCATTTGTGATTTGAATAATCGAGTCTTTCACGATTGTTCATCTACTAGCACCCAGAGCTCCAACTGATATTCCACAGAGAATAGAGATAGCGATATATGAAGAAATATCCCAAGTAGAGTTGCAAAGTTTCCCCCAAAGGCTGCTACCGGCACCGCCCCGCCCCACAATTTTTTTTTTGGGATACCGGCATGCTACCACGCCCAAAGCAAAAACACCACCAAATTACCGGCATACTAAAAAACCTGCATTGTTGATTCCAGTTTACCCCTACAAGAGATGCCACATTTTCCTCTTAGTGTCCAAAGTTTGAATCATATGCTAATAATTTTTTTTTTGTGCAAAACCAAAAATACCGGCATGCTACCGGCAAGACATGCCAGATACCACAAAAAACCTGCGGTAGTGAAAAATTACCGGCATGCCGGTAATGTGGTAGGGAAACTTTGCAACTCTAATCCCAAGCATGAGACAAATTTTCTCTGTGCGATGGCTCAACGTTTCAAATGAAGTGAATAACGAAGTATGTCATTTGGAGCTTGTCATGTATGAATATGTTGAGCTATAATGTGGATATACACAACTGACGTGAAAATCCACACCGAATTCGAACTGGCCAATGAATCGAGAAGAGCATGTTTGCTTGCTGAATGCTGATCTTTTTGGTGAAAGTGTGTGTGAGTTTAAAGTTTGTGTCACAGAGTATATAGCTTTTGATTATTTATTCCTTTATGACCTATTGTCGAATGTGGGCTTGGGGAAGGGGTGCCCCGGATTTGGCCATTTTATGACTGTATTTTTGTAGATAAGTGCTAAATATATGGGAAACAAACATGTCGTTTGAAATCTGTATACGTCTAACTATCGACACACAACGTCCTAAAAAATAAATAATTTATAAATAAACATAAATCAATTGGTGAAATTGAAGACAAAAATGCCCACGCACACACGCGGGGGCAAACACTTGATTTGTTTTTAGCTCTTCTATCACTTATAAGTTATTGGAAAACGCCAGGCCTGCAGTAATAAGTTACCACGCAATTACGGTGAAAGTCTCAGGGAGTTTACCGTAATGCCTATAAAGGGCAGCACGAGGCCCAGCTAGATCGTTTTAGACCCAGTGAGGCCAGAGTCCTGTGTTACCCTCTGAAAATGGCGTGGGGCTACGGAGGTTAGCAGCGCCTCAGAGGCCTTGGATCCTCAGAAACCGGTACCATGTACCACCGGGGACCATCAGAGGCCGCCTACGGACATGCGCTTCTGTACAATGTGCATACACTCACATTACATGAGCTCCCAGAGCTCAAAGCCTTCTAATTCATAGAAGACGGAGATCCTATGCTCCAAAAGCTCAAGCCGTGTAAAGCCGTTTCAGAAATCAGAAACAATCAGAAAGAGGTGTTTCACTCGAATGCATCAAGCTAATAGCTATGAAGGTGATTTGGGGCAGATGGCAGCACTATCCACGAGACGAAATAAGTATTTCATATAAATAATGTCGCTAGGTGGCACGCCAGACCCCACCAGATGTCAGCAAAGTAGCACCTTTGTTGGAATGCCCGAGCTGACCCTTTACATTTTCATTTGACAATCGACCTCCTATCACAGAATAATATTTTGGCGTCCGAAATGTGTTTTATGCATCCAACGACTTGAACGTAGCTTCACAACCACGCCTGACATTTCTGCACCCTGCGGGGTACTACGGGCTCGGCTCGGGACCTTTTTGAAGACAACAGACGGCTACCGGTGCAAACCCGACTGCCTTTCTGAAACCTTTGCAAGAAGCATCCGCAGTCCGCACACCTTGCAATGGAATGGATATGGAGATTGCTAGAACGGGAGATTCTACGGACACGGACCCTCCAACTACATGCAGCAGTCAGCACTCAGGCAAAGGTGGCATATCTAATGATTGCGTTCCTTGTAGGCTGCTGCTATCTCGGGACCCGTTCCGCCCGTGCTAGCCAAAATAGTTTCCTGGGCACGCCCCTGCCCACGGTGGAGGTGTCCAATCGAGCAGGGGGCGGGGCGGTGCGACGCAGGCGGCCGTCGCTCGCGGGGCGATGCCGGACGGGCCGGTGCCAGATCGTGTTGGTGGGTTCTTAGTTTAGCGATCAATCTGTGTGGACAATGAAATGATTCCATAGTTACTTGTGAAAGCTAGAACATCTGGTGGCAGCAGAATTACTTGGCAGGCTTATACAATCTGATGGACAAGAGAGTTGTTGAATGCATTCAAATAATTTAGTTGGCATGTTGTTGCCAACAGGGTATTTGGCAGTTTGTTATTTTAGCGTGTTTTGTTTTGACGCATTTGCGAGTGTGGAGGTGGTGCCGCTCCATCTTGATTGTGATACTTTGGGTATAAGTGCATTTGTTAACTAATGTTTTAGTGTGATCTCGTCGCGCTCTGATAGTGAATTGAATAAATACCTCACTTGCATTTGAATAGCCTTGGTAGAGGCTCCTCTGGCCAGTTCACAAAATAATGGGAGCTTGAGGCTGGGGCGCTGTGCCATGGATACGGTTTTGTCAGGTATGTATTCGTTTAATTTGGGATTTTTTGAATGTGTGTGTGTCTTCATTGCTTCCGCTTCGATGACAATGTCTGTTTTGGTATGTTTGGTTCGAGACAGAATTGTATTTATTAATTAAAACCCGTTGCGATAAGTGCGCCGATTTGAGCATCATTGCACCGCGATGTTAGCATGGGCGAATATCGTAAAAATTTTACCGTTTCATTTCACATTCACTTGATATTAAGTTGTAAATTAAGTTCCATACTGTCAACATATGTTTCAACATGCAGCTTGTTAATAGTTATTTGTTTTCAGTTGTCCATCTGGTCTGTATTTAGGCAAGCACTGAGTGTTGGTGGCGGTGGGCTTACAATTTACATCATCACATTGACACATTATTAATCTAAAATTGCTAAATAATAGATTATAATGATACTAATCTTAAGTTAATGTAATGATATAAATATGATAAAGATATAAATTATAATGATATATTGATGATAGATTATATTGATAATGATGTATGATGATTAGATTATATTGATAATGATGTATGATGATTAGATTATCCATCTAAATAGGTGATAATATATTATAAAAAGATATTTTGCCCACCTCGTCTCCATGCTCACAAGCCACAGTCTTGCCTGTTATTTTTTATTATAAATGCAAACTGCAACTTTTGTGAATAAGTGCAGGGCTAGGGAGCTGGAGTCGCTCAGAGTCAGCGGTTCCAACCAGAGTCAGAGTCTATTTTGGTGGTTAAAGTCAAAGTTGCTGAAAATCCATGGACTGCAGCTGTGCCTGGGCTGTGGAAACTGACTTACTCAGAGTTTTTTCACATTTATTTCATTCATGCAGGCATGCGCATCTCGACTTAGTTAGAGTTGACAGCTCTAACCAGAGATCTAAGTTGAATTCAGTTGATTTTTGAAACTAGATTCAGAGTCCCCAAAATTCTGATCCTGCACAGCCCTGGATAAGTGGTATCTACAAAATTTGTCTTTTTAATTTGTTTACTTACCTATATAGAATCAATGGTTGACTTAAAATTTCATGGAATGGTTAAGAAAAATTCCATGGAATTACAATAAGAATTATCAGAATTTTTGACTCATGATGGTATTTTAGTTGAAATCATGGATGCCTGTTCCAGGTGGGCCTGACAATATGCTGTGTAGGTGCTGCCAGTCGTCTCCGGTGGAAGGCACCGAGGCAGCGGTCTCCTCTGATTCAGGTGGGTTCGTTGACGTGGTCATGGTTTTGTCAGTTTTATTCTCATGATACAGCTCTATGGGCACAAAATGACCCTGTAGTCTTCGTGCCCTAAAGCTGCAATAAACAAACAACACATGCTATAGCTCTCCTCAACTGTGCATGGTTTTACTTTTAGTTGTTTTACTTTTGGTTCAGATCAGTTCATTATTTTTGTGGAATGGTTAGTACAATTCATAAGAATTAACGGGGCCGTTGAAGTTGAATTAACCGGAAGAATTAGCCGGGCACCGGACCGATGGGTGTTTGCACACCCTCCCTCCTGCAGTTTCTCGTGAGCATCTGAAGAATGGCAGTGCAAAGCGTCGCCTTTCTGGGGACACCTGTTCACGCATCTTAATTTCTGCATGTGTTCTGAAAAATGTAGAGCCAGGTGTCGCTCAATTTCGGGCAGGGTTGGAATTTCACTTTTTTGTTCTGGTAGTGGAGTACAAAAATTTTGGGCCAGTGGAGTACAACTGTACAGCGTTGGGGTGGTCAACTGCGTCTGCATAGTGTTTTTTGTGCAGTGTTTTTCTTTGTACCTATGTATGTAGAATTGTAAGCATGTGAATAAACAATACAGTGTGGAAAACAATGTTTATCGAGTGACGCAGCAAGACGATCGACTAGAACTTTTTTGTTGAGAGTGGCAAGCATTATGTGATTGTGTAATTGAGTGGTTAGTGGTCATAGCAAGGATTAGGTTAGCAGCTAGAAGTAGGGACGAGTGGATCCAAAAATTGGTGCTCTCGTATGCACCAGGAAGCACTACTTAGTCATGCAATATAATGTAATGCAAGCTATAACTGAAAGCAAGATTATCTGAATTTGTTAGACTTCAACTTATGTATAGGACTTCACTTTGTTGGATCGTGCTTATGATTTAAAATAAGAATGAATATTCAGGGTCAGAGAAATGATAGTACCTACCTAGATCAGCAAAGACAATTGGGAGGTTAATGATAGTGATATTGACTCCACTCCAGGTAACAGTCATGAGTCAAATTATCAATTAATCATCATACTCAGTTAATGGTACCTATTTACTATCATGAAAGGAACCAGACCAAAACCAAAGTGGAACGTTCACTTACCGCACGGCTAATGCCAATGCCCACGGCCCGTATGCTTGATTACAATTATAAAAGACAAAACCTGTTAGGTTGTTTTTACAACTATACTCATAGCATGGAAAACAGGCAACAATGGAAAACAAACGAAAATATACAGCCAGCTTCGAAAATTTGGAAAACGCCGCGGCACAAATATCGGCGCGGCGAAATAAAGCGGCCCGTAGAGTTGGCACAGCACACACCACGGAGTCGCGACTACGCTGCGGCGACAGTGAGGACCCGGAGACAGAGGTCGGAGTACAGCCTTTGAACACCAATTTCACAATAACCATAGGTCCTCTGGCCAAAAACTGCGTACCATCAGAAAGCAGGCTCAATTTTGTATCTGTCATAGCCGGGCCATGAGAAACGGAGCTGTGTGGAGCATACAATTGGCAAAGGAGTACAGGGTCTGCACTTCAAGTTTTATCATCGAGTTTCCAGTTCAGAAAATTTCCAATATTAACAGTTACGGCGTTTCATTTGAAAAAAGTTGGTCATTTTTTGAAAGTTTGTATTTTTCTCCTTTTTTTAAACCCCAAACAATCATTATTTGAGCATAAGTTACGATGCAAATGTCGAAAGATTCCAAGTCGTCTCCCGATCAAAAACCATTTAAAATTCCATCCTTAGGAGAACTGAATCGCGACTCCACAGAAGCTGTGCACAACTTGAACATCTCTAACAAAAAGACAATCATTGCGCACTTATTTGTGCTGTGGTAGGTAGCGGCATGTGTATTGACTGTATTGTGTATACCTTGCGACGTATATTCATTCATTTTGTGGCCGGCTTGTGAGTTTTACTTGTAATATCCCATGTTTCATTTTAATTGCATGACAATGATGAAGGTTACAGCTAAATTATTAACCTCATTCGCAGCTGGCAGATACTTGTCTAGCTTGATAAAATTAATGTGTTAATCAAGGTGACTGCTTCCTTGATGTCCCTATGATCGATCCCTATTACGATAGGTACACATGCAGCTTTTAGTCCAGACCAAGGCCCTATATACTGTCCAGACCAATAGGTACTCCATGGCGTTTTTGATAACTTTGTACCCCATCATCATCATGGATTTGGACTTGGCACAAATGCAAGTCATTCTAAGTTACCTATTAAGCTCACAAAATACAACATTTTACATGTATGTTTATTTCATGTACGTTGTCTACAGGACCACGTAAGCACATAATTTGTTGAGCATAACACAGCAATGTACCAGTACAAGTATCAGTTCTGGTAGTTGTTCATCACGGCTGGTGGATGTTATGCAGGATATTTGGCTCTTCGATCCTCATTTTGCTGTGCATTGTACTTGTAGTTTTTGCCCTGACTTCAACTTGGGTTGGGCCCCCGGGCTGGGGTGCAGTTATTGCAGAAGCTGTGTTTCCACTGGGTACCTGTAACACAAGGGAGTATGGACAGTTCATTGTCAAATTTCACACCCTTTTATTTGTGTGGGACGCGTAGTCATTGGAGTACAAAAATTGTCATTTTCCAGTGGAGTACAAAATTCCTGGCGCATCTGATACCAGAAAACGGCAACTTTTCCAACACTGATTTCGGGTCACATCAAGTGACCTTACCTCGGAAAAAAAGTTAAAATGCTCGCGATAGGTAGCTACACAAACTGAATAATCACTTTGTAACTTTCAAGAAATGATAAGAATGTCAGGATGTATAAAATTCATGTCTCAGAATTGTTAAATTGGTACTTTGACTCTGGTGATAAAGACTTGCTAAAGCGATAAGGGCACCTTAGATGTGTTAAGGTCGATGATATGGATCGACTTCTATGTAACATGACCTTTTCAGGTCAGGTCATGACCTTGACCTTATGTCAAATCTTCAAACTGACCTTTAACCCGCGCGGGGCTGGGGGGGGTAAATTTTACCCCCCCCCCCTCGCGAATTTTTGCGATATCTCAAAAACGGCGGCGCGCAGCGCCGCCAAACTTTCAGTACCTTTTCTTACATCAATTTGACACGTTCCCTGAAAATTTGAGCGAAATCCGTCGGAAAATTTTTGAGAAATTGACGTTTTAGTGACGTCATGTTCGCCATTTTCGCCTCAAAAACGGCAAAAGTTCAAACGCCGCTAACATCTTCATTTTTAAAGGAATCAAGACGTAACAAAAAAGGTTATACGTAATTTTACTTTGTCTATCAAATGGCTATCTCGGTTTTTTGAAAATTTTGGATTTTGGCCTAAATTTTTTCAAAAAACTGATTTTTTTGGGAAAATCATTATAAAATCCAAAATTTTGAGTCTATCGAAAAAACCGGAATATATGTCAGAGAAGTGGTCTATGTGCACCTACATACCAAATTTTAGAAGAATCGGTTCAAAAATGTGGGAGTTATTCAAAATTTTATGACGTCACGACACACAAATTTTTTGAAAAATGACTTTTTTGGAAGTTCTAGACCTCGTACGGAAACAAAAATAGCACCATTCGATTCGCCGTGAAAAACTACATCAGATAGACACCATTTTAGGCCTTAACAACCAACTTCAAAATTTGACCTCACTTGACCTGACCTTGACCTGACCTCGACCTGAAATTCATCCAGAGGTGGTCCATATCACTTATTGAGTGTGCTTATCGAATTCTATGAGTAAAATGACCCATAAAACATGTGTCGCACATGCCCTTTTCTATATTTTGTTTTTTGGTGACCTGACCTGACCTGACCTGACCTTGACCTTGACCTCTGAATGATATTGTATGCAACGAATATTGTCTTGGTAGCCTAAGAACACGTTTTGGGCGATCAGTCTCAGTCCATGACTCCATTCTTCGGCAACTACGGTGCAAGGCCGATACTGTAGAAACTTGCAATTTGTACCCTTGACCTGACCTTGACCTTGACCTCAAACTTTAAATTAAGTACATGTTTTTAGTAGTTCGTGATGAGAGCTTTCGATTGGCGTTTGAATTTTCCAAATCCGACCATTAGTTCGGGAGATAACAGGGGGGGGGGGTAAAATTTACCCCCCCCCCAGCCCCGCGCGTTCGGCTGGAGACCCCAGCCCCGCGCGGGTTAAAGGTCAAATTATAGTTCATTGGACCTATCTCGACCAGGGGAACATGACGCTGATAATAGCAATGTCGCACCTTTTTTAGTCAACAGTTATTATAAAAAACATGTTTCTTAAAAACAGCTACTTTAAGATGTTTTTTTGTTAATTTGAGGTCAAATCTGAGAAGCGCTATTAACCCGCGCCCTGGTGGGGTCTGTTTATAACGCGACCTGGTGGGGGGGGGGGGGGCTATTTTTTTGCCCCCTCGTATCTCCGAAACTACTGGACGGATCCGCAAAATTCAAACGGCGTTCGAAAGGCCTGTCAAATTTGTCTAGGGAAACCAAATTACATTGACCTCGGGGTCACCGATGACGTCACAGGTCAGGTCAAAGATGAAATGTTGCACCGCTCACGGGTCTTCTAGGGAATGCGCTATAACACCGAAGAAAACGCATTTTGTCGAGAATCAGCGATAGGGCGTCAGTTGCCTAGTACATATGTTGCTATAGGAGGTCACTGACAATAACAGGTCAGGTCACAGGTCAGGTCACCAAGGGTCACAGGTCAGGTCACATGAACATAACTTTAGGTACTAAGGTTGTGCGATGCATGTTTTATGGCCAATTTTTCATTTCCAACTCAATGGTGTTGGTTATAAGACTATCAGGTACGGGTTAGGGTTATTTCTGGTGAAGGTCAGGTCAAGGTCAGGTCAAAAAGGTCAAGTTTTAAAGTTGATAGTTTTGCATTAAATGGGTATTGATTCGATGCAGCTCGTCACGGGGAGTCTACTGGTGGTCTTTGTTTTGCGCTACGGGGTCTAGAATTGCTTAAAATTGAGTTTGAAAATTTGACGTCATCAATTTTGAACAGTTTTTTTTTTTTGCTATAACTTCGCCAAAGAAAGAGGTATCAATCTTAAATTTGGTATGTGGATAGAAGGCGGTAAGGACTATCACATGTTTTCCGGTTTTTGGAAAATTCAATAACCTTTTTGGATTTTATGGCTATTATACTAAAAAAAAATAATTTTTGGATTTTTGGGGGTCAAAATCCAAAAATTTCAAAAATCCGAGACTGCAGTTTTGTAGCCCTGTCAATTCTACAGCTTTTATGTCTTTATTGTTTTTCTGTATTTGCAAAGCTATAGGCCTGACAGCTCTTCCCGCGAAACCCTTTTTTGGGTCGAAAACGGCAGAACATGACGTCACTCTCACGTCATTTCCGGCCAACCTATCATAGCCTTTGGAAATTTTTTTGGATACGGTCCTCGCTGTATTTCTGGCCTCGAGCAACAGAACAGTCACAATGTGTAAAATTGATGTCCGGGATGGTACTGAAACTTTGGTGACGATCGGCGCAGCGGTTCTGGAGATACATCGAAAAGTCTGGAGGGGGGAAATAGCCCCCCCCCCCTCACCAGGGCGCGAGTTCATGCGTTTTTCCGCGGCGCTGTAGCTCTATTAGCTGCCGGGGTATGCATCGATTTGTCAAACAGTGTTGAAGTAGACAACAGTTTCAATTGATCTTTGATGACTTCTGGTGACCTTATCTTTGACATGAACGAAAAAGGACTGAAACACTTTCATCAATATTTTTATTCTTTCGAATCCCGCTTGCTGCGTATCGCTACGTGGCCCGGGAGTCGAGTTAGGGGGTGGGGGTGGGGGTCGAACCTCCTCAGCCTAGCGTGGTTGTGCCGATGATATACCCTGGCACCGAGCAACGGCCCGGCGCGGGATAATCACTGCTCCCGTTGAAATATATGTGAAAACTCGCTAGATATATTCACGGAAAAACGGGATTTTCTCTTACTTAATTCGCACTTCATGGCCTAAAATGATTTTTATACTTTTATAATATTTATGCATTTGAACATGTTTTATTACGGAGCGAGCGAAGCGAGCGCAGTCTTTCCTTAGATTAACGGAAATTTCTGAGTATGAGCGGCCGGCCGGCCGGCCGGCCGGCCGTGGTCACGCTTTTGCGACGCTTATATCTCAGCAACCACTTGACCGATTTACACGCGGTAATTTTTGTAGGGTAGCTTCATTCCTTCTACCAAGTATTGGACTATTCCCGATGCATGTGGGTGACCCCTTATGCACGTGCCACGTGCAAAACGAAGAGGTGTCACTTTTGTAATTGTTGCAATATCTCGGTAACTACTTGGCCGATTGCGCTGAAAGTTGGCATGTAGGTAGGCACCCACTAGGAAATGCATATCCATGTGCCAGAGTTGGGGTGCTGCTGCACGTGCGCACGTGCAGGGGTCGATTCCAGATCTCGAGAACGGCTGGACCGATTGTGCTCAAAGTTGGTACATGGTTAGGGACCGATTAGTAGGGTGCCGTGCACAAGTCAGTTGGGACCCATTTTGCACGTGCGCACGTGCAGGGTGCCGCTTCCAGATCTCGAGAGCGGCTGGGCCGATTGTGCTCAAATTTGGCACATCGCTAGAGACCGGTTAGTAGGGTGCCGTGCACAAGTCAGCTGGAGGTACCCCCTCACGATTTCGCACGTGCGAGGCCCACCCTCTCGCTCGCTCCGTTAGTCGCCCCAAAAGGCGTTATACTGGTAAATTATACCTGTATTTTAGAGAATCGTGTCGCTTGCATGCTGAGTTGCCACACTGTATTTTTAATGGCACGTTTGCATAACTTTTACAAAGCCAACTGAACATAATTGAATAAAACATACATAATTTTTCCCTCATGCCTTTTGCTGATGTGTGGTTTACCTTTCCTGTTCTGTTCTTTTCCAGCGTTTGGCGTGACTCCAAACACCAAAGATACACATAATATCTCAATGGTCCACTGCAATAATTCAGGGCAGTCTGTCAACGTGAGTATATTGCATGAGTCTACTACTTACGCCCACCTTCCCTGTCGATTTAACCTGTACTTTGCTAGAGGAGGAAGTTTTTGAGATGATGTCTTATATAACGAAAAATGACTTGTTTTTTTTTTTAACTGGACGAGCAACAATCATTGAAAAACAATCGCTGTCATGAAACCTTATCATCATGCGTTATGATTGTCTTTATAGAAACCACGATCCTAGTACCTACTTCAGTGTATTTTGAATTTGCTTTTGCTTTGTAGTTAATTTTAGCCATTTTCGTCCTTTTCTTGCGTAAAACATTATGGATCTACCAATATCTAAATCTCCCACGCAGTTGTCACTAAGATTTTCCCACAATACAATATATTTCCCGTTCTTTATTCTCTAAAATATCACCCTTCCCTCCCCTTCTCAGCCGGTGGCGGTAGATCGCTCTCATCCACCGGTAGCGCCGGTAGCGCGTTCTACCGCTCTCCAGTGTGAGCCTGGGTCAGACGCAGGGGTACCGTCGGAGTCGACACTGCCCCGGCGAACGGCCTCCTCCACCGGCGCTACTGAGACGGTGAGTAGTTAAGGAGTGAGGTGTGTGAGTGAGATGTGTGAGGTGTTGAGTGAGGTGAGTTGGGTGAGAGGTAGAGTGAGTTGTTTGATTGGTGGGAGGTCTTGAGTTGCGTGATTTTTGTCGGTGGGATGAGTCTGGAGTGATCGTGTAGTCAATTTAGTTGTGTGCTTTAGGTGGTTCTCCAAATGACTGTGTTTGGAGCACCAAAATGTAAAGATCTGTTGAATGTTGAGTTTGTCTGGCTAAAGTCCATTATTTTTGCTACTGAAATAATATAGCTGCGCTGTTCAGAGCTGCTGTGTTCCGAGCATCAGGTCGTGTCCGGACAACCCGCTCTTCGTGCCTTTTTCAGATCCACCTGTTTTCCTTACCAACCTGCCGTACATACAGAAGCCCCGCGGCTATAGATTTGTTTGTCCCTCACACCTTGCCATCTGTCGCACCTCCGTCCCTCTTTCCCCTCCTCCCATCCTCTCTCTGACGCTCGCTCAGGGAACACCTGTGGATCAGGTGTAGGGACGAGGGGCATGGGGCGGGGCCGTGGTTTGTGATGTCGGAAATCTATGACACCGGGTGTTCTTAATTCATGCCGACAGTCGTTTGTGGCAAGGGGATCGTAAAATTTTGTTTGTGCTGTAACCGCCGTTTGCTTTCCCAGCCCGACTTTGGGGCTTACGGAGCCAATGTCACGCTGTCTATGGGATCTTGTGTGTACTCATCTCTCCCTCTCGTCTCCTTTGTTCATTCCGCTGACCCTCCACGCCTCTCTCTCTCTGTTCCTGCAGATGGGTGACGCTGCTCCGTCAGCAGCGGTAACAACAACAACAACAACGGCAGTAACAACAGCACCGGCGGCCAGCACCGACTCCCACCCCGAGTACGACGGTACGTAACGTCCAACAGCGGCACTGAGCTGTCGTACACTGCTTGTCGTTCGCAGGTGTTGTAATTTGGTGTTGCCGTACTCTGGACTTGGTATCGTACAGTGGTGTCGTTATATAAAGTATAAACAGGTAATAGTAATGGGACACGCTAGGATATGTGTTTTTGGGAGGATAGCGATGAAGGATGAAAACTTGTTCAGACGTTTGTCATGAAATGAGACACATTCCAACATTCTGGCGGTGTGATCAGGATCCAGGACATCTGTTTCTGCCAGGGATCGAGCGAATCGCTTATTATTTGGAATGTTTTAGGAGACAGAATTTGCCATTTGTATGCTAATTGCTCCCTTGTTGTGAGATGTGAGAATCGTATCTGACTTTTGGACTGCATGCTCCCGGCTTGCCCAAGTTAATGAAGTTTATTCTGACTTGAAAATGGGTTATGTAAAAGGAGGTTCACTTCAGTCCAGCGCTTGTTCATTCGCCTGACAGTCACTTTGTCTGTCTGTGCAGACTTTATGATGTGGTGACCTGAATAGATTTAAGCCGTTTGCAGGTCGAACAGTGGTCGGGGATTGCCTTTGTTAGTCTGACCTGTTATGTGTCTCAGCAGGTCTTGCTGTTTAGTGACCTGACCTGATCCGCACATCTCATTAAAGGTGGATGTGTCTGACCTGACTTGACCTTCTCTGCCTCCAAGGGTCGGGAGCGGGGAGTGTCTAAGCTGACCCGACCCTCCCCTCTCTTCCGGCAGGGGTTGGGGTGTCGGCGCCGACCGTGCCCGGTCCATCCGGAGCTCCGGCCCGTGCGGGCCCGCTCCCCCCTGTGATACCTCCTCCGTCCATGAGTGCTACCGACCCCTCCACCGTGCCAGCCAAGGTAAGATCTCGCCACAAACGCCTGCAGGTATATCGTTTGACCGTACAGAGGCGGCTAGAGATTCTGCCAAGTGGCTAAATTCCCACATAGAGCCATGAGAACGCTGAGTTTCTTGTGCGTTGTTCAGTTTTGAGGCGGCGCTATTTTGGAGTTTGAGGCTATTGGTGTTGGTTGAAGTAGGGCAGTCTGTGAAGAGGATGTGGAATTTTTGCCGTGGGTTATTCAGATGAAGGAGGGTCGATGGGCTGTGAAATGCTCCTGTTGCGATGTTCTCAGCTGGCTGCTTGTTCTCAGCCTACGCTCTCGCTTGAGTCGTCTTTGTTGAGCTTAAGGACCTTTCTCATTATACATATTTGGGTCGTGGAAATAGCCTGTATGTCGGTATGACGCATAAATCTTTGCCATGAGCAGAGCTGTGACGTGTGGTGTTTTTGTGACTTGTGAGTCGTCCCTTTTGAGCCGAGTCTTTGCAATGACCTATGAGTCCTTGGCATGACCTTTACGAGGTCATGAGACCTCATAACGAGGCTACGAGATTTACAAGAGGTTACGAGAGTTTTTCCTTTTAACGGTGAGCCGCCGTTGACCATCTGTCCCCTCTCCTACAGCTGAGTCCGTCTGCGGCCGCGGCCGCGCTGGCCACCCTGCAGCGTGTGCCGCCGCGCGGTCCCGCCTCCACCGCCGGCTGGCGTCTGCCGCGCTGGGCCCGGCTGGCAGGCGGAGGCGAGAGCACTGGCAACAATGGCACGGGCGGCTGGGGCGCACCGCCGCCGGCCGC
The DNA here is from genome assembly GCF_019059575.1 of Amphibalanus amphitrite. Lineage (NCBI taxonomy): Eukaryota > Metazoa > Arthropoda > Thecostraca > Balanomorpha > Balanidae > Amphibalanus > Amphibalanus amphitrite. The sequence goes on from NW_024883313.1 coordinate 20,356, forward strand.
CGCCACCGCCGCCGCCGGCACCACCAACTGGGGTCAGCCGGGCCCGCCTCCGGGCCAGTGGGGCGGCGCTGGGCGGCCGACCGGTGCCGCCCCGCCGCCCGCCGGCGCCGCGCCGCCCCCGCCCGGAGCTGCGGGAGGAGCCGCCAAGAACGGCGCCGTGCCGGAGTCGGCGGGAGGGGTGCCGCAGCCTCAGCCGGGAGCTACGGCCGGTCAGAGAACCGCCCAGACGGCAGCCGAAGGTCAGTGCACGGCGGAGGGCGCAGCGGGGTGGGACAGGGGTCATGGAGCCAGTTGGAGAACGCTTGGGAGGAAGATGTATGAAAGGCTTTAGTAGGGTAAAGTGGACTTGGGAATCATGTATGCTCACGGCTTGCAAGTCAATGCCGATTTATAGTCATTTTCTGGTGCACACCAGAAAGCAAAAGGAGGCACTCGAAACTGGCTATGTAATCGACTTCGTAGATAGCGGTTTTCGTCTGAATTCCACACAATATCCGTGTACCATTTTGGTCGTTGTACCCTCCCGTCTGACTCCTCCGTTCCGTTGCCCGCAGGCTCCTCCTCGGGCAGTAACGGCAGTGGCGGCGGCGGCTCGGCCGTCTCGCCCGCCGCGCCGGCCGCTCCGCAGGGCGGCGGCGCCGACACCTCCGACCTGGAGCGTCTGAAGGCGATGAGAGCGGCCATCACGGCGACGGAGGGCTGGTCCAGCAGTCAGGTCAACCAGGACAGTGTGTGGGACATGCCGGCCAGCCCCGAGCCGGCCGATAAGGAGCCGCCGGGCACGATGGTCGCCTGGAAATTGCCAGGAGTGAACAACGGTGAGTAAGGAGGGAGGAAGGGATCAAGGGGTGAAAGGAAGGGAGGAATCGAAGTAGGGGAGGGAGAGGGGCAGGGAGAATGCTGGAATAAAAGTAAACGAGCAGAGAGGCTGTTGGTCAATTTGTGGTACTCTTTCCATAACGGCTAACGAGTTTCAATCTGCTCGAGTTCTGAAAGTGCACTGTGAAAGTGTAGGGGAGAGTGGGGCACATTCGTGCAAAAAATGGATAGATAAACCCATATATCTGTTCTTTGGTTAGTGCAATGGCAAAATTGTTGATTGTAGTATGGAAAGGAACTATTGCAGATAGTTTTCCTCTTTAAAAGTTATCCTCTAAAATTATTGCGTCCATTAGAAAAAATGACTTTTAATAACTCTGAACATTTGCACGAAACTGCCCCACCTATGGGGCACATTCGTTCAAGAGGTGGGGCACTTCCGTTCACCCTGCAAAGTTCGAGAAATTACCGGGCATTACCAGAAATTTACCAAAGGAAATTGGCAGGGGGTCATTTCGATGATAATGAGCATATTTAATTGACCGAATCCTCAATGTAATCTGAATAAAATGACAAATAGCAAAAATTCGGGTATATTCGATCACAGATCTTTGTCAACCGATACCAGCAGGCGCCACAATTGTAGATGTCAAAATACTTTTTGTTCAGTACACATGCACAACAGTAGATATGTCCTCAGGGAAAAGATTTATGGTTGGTAATTCTAAAAGTCGCAGCAGTCAAACATAATATGTACAGGGAAAAACCTATACACAAGATTAAAGTGCGTGTGTGCCTAAGCATATACGAATTTAAGATGAAACAATACTTGCGGATCAATTAAATGGGCAGCAAGTTACACTCTTACCCTGGACAAAGTTAGGGCACATATAACATTTACACTGTGCGAAACAATTAAATGAGCATATTATACATAAATGAACATTATATACGTAAATGAGCATACATGAGTTCCGACATCCCAAGTAGGGACAAGAGCCTAGATGTGATCACGTCCCTATTTAAGCTGAACGGTTATCCAGCTAAGCTCATCAAAAGTGTCATGCTACGGGAATGCTCTCGTGCAAACAGGGGGGTAGCTAGGGTGCAGAGGGACAAAAGGAAGCGCAGGGGAACAGTTTACGTCAAACTACCATTCATAAATGATGAAGTGGCCTCCAAGGTCCAAAAAGTGCTGAAAACATCAGGGTTTCCGATCCTTGCAGCATGGACAAATCAAAACACACTCAAAAGACAGCTAGTGCGGTCAGCTCTCAAAGACCCACCGTGTCCTTCAGGCAGACAGCACTGCCACGCATGTCAAGCTGGGCTGCGGGGAAAGTGTCACACGAAAAACGTAGTGTACGAATTGAAATGTAGTCTGTGCAACAAAACTTACGTAGGAGAAAGCGGTAGGCCAATACGACTGCGATATAACGAACACTTACGGGATGGCACCAACAAGAAACTAGGCACACCAATGGGTGAACATTTCGCGCACGAGCACCCAGACCTGACCCCAACGGACACGACTCTGATAGCACGCATCGTACGCAAATGTAAGGATGAAGCTGACAGGAGGATTGCCGAATCCATCACCATCCGCGATAGGATGCCAGCTATTAACGATAACAGCACCTCCTGGCAGCTACTTCCAAAGTAGGTTAGCATTTTTCAAGAGCTCACCACGTTAAAAAGTGATTGTGTAGATCGTTTTCATAGATGCTGTATGCGCCCTAACTTTGTCCAGGGTATGAGTAGTCATAGTATGATAATATGCTCATGTATGCTCATTTACGTATATAATGTTCATTTATGTATAATATGCTCATTTAATTGTTTCGCACAGTGTAAATGTTATATGTGCCCTAACTTTGTCCAGGGTAAGAGTGTAACTTGCTGCCCATTTAATTGATCCGCAAGTATTGTTTCATCTTAAATTCGTATATGCTTAGGCACACACGCACTTTAATCTTGTGTATAGGTTTTTCCCTGTACATATTATGTTTGACTGCTGCGACTTTTAGAATTACCAACCATAAATCTTTTCCCTGAGGACATATCTACTGTTGTGCATGTGTACTGAACAAAAAGTATTTTGACATCTACAATTGTGGCGCCTGCTGGTATCGGTTGACAAAGATCTGTGATCGAATATACCCGAATTTTTGCTATTTGTCATTTTATTCAGATTACATTGAGGATTCGGTCAATTAAATATGCTCATTATCATCACGATGATTTTCCTCACTACGCTAAACTCTCTTAAAGGGGGTCATTTCACTTGATTCCTTTCGACAAGAATGCATTGCACAACATATGTAGAAAGAATGGGCTGGCCAACAAGAATGTGCCAACTGCCGGCCTCCGTGACCTCGCCAAGTTCGCGTGAATTGCTCGTCACGACGTCGCAAGCAGTCGAGACTGAGTCAGGCGAGCGTCATTAGAGAAACCTACTACAGATAAAGTCATAAATCGCAAAAACTAAAAAAAAAATATGCACGAATGTGCCCCCAGGCAGTGCGTAGACGAACGTGCCCCACAACGTTATTAGTAACATATTTCAAAATTTCTTTTTGAAAAAAAATGACACTTTTTCAACAAACAAGTTTGCAGCAGTTCCGTGAATAGAGTGAGCTTCTTCACCCCCAATTTTGAAAAGCTGAACCACATTTCCGAGTCAGGATCACGAAAATGGATAATATGAGAAAAGTTTGGAAAGCTCACGAATATTACAAATTTGCGTTTTTATCAAGCATGACAGCAGGTACAGTGTTGTCTTCTACGGTGAACGAAGGGCGGCAATGATAGACATATTTCCATAATTTACCTTGAGCTCGTGCAGTTACTCGTGTTCCCATAAACTGCTGAAAACGAATGTGCCCCATGCACGAATGTGCCCCACTCTCCCCTACTGTGTCTTCTGATGTGCTAATTTTTCCCTGGTGAAGTTTTCCGTTCCTGACGAACCAGGAACTTCCCATTTCCCAGTCCATGTCTTGCAGTCTTCTTATAGCTCTGCTATCACAAGACATATACCTGAATGCCGTTCTGTCCATGTAGGTTTGTTCTCTCTCCCCTGACGATCCGTACTCGCTCCGCTCCAGGTCTGGAAGTGTGGCAAATGTCCACCCGTAACGGCGGAGCTCCGCCCGTGAAGCCGCCAGAGACCCAGTGGCCGCACCATATCCCCCAGTCCAACATCGGGGGAACCTGGGGCGAGGACGACGACTCACAGGTAACCAAACGGGGGTAACCAGGGAGGTAACCACGGGAACCATATAATTACTCAGTCCGACATCGGAGGAACCTGGGGCGAGGACGATGATTCACAGGTACGGGAGGGAGGGGATGGAGAGTGATAGGGTGGACTCAGACTGTGGGAAGGATAGGAGAGTTTTCTCATTATCAGCAAGCTGGTTTCAGGCTACGACGTCGTGTACGGCGACGACGGTCTGTTATGAATTGTAGTGTGTTGTCTCGTGATTGTCTCTGTGTGTGTTTTTTTTTCATTCATCTGCTCTGTCTTGTCTAAGTCTGCCCTTGTTTTGGTCACACTGGTATTCAACACGATCCCGTTCTGCACCCCGCAGCCGGGCGGTATGTGGACGGGTGCCCCTGCCGGCCCGCCCACTGGACAGTGGGGCGGCGCCACGGGCGGGGGCGGAGGCGGCGGCGGCGGAGCGGCGGCTCTGTGGGCGGCTGGAGCCCGGAAGGACGACTGGGGAGGTGGCAAGCCGTGGGACGCGCGCGGACCCGCGCCCAACGGAGACGGATGGGGTGAGTGGCGGCGATGGTGGAAAGGAGTGGTATCTGCTTCCGCGATTCGCGCAGTTTTGCCGATGATTGCAGATTGGAATTGAATTACAATGCATAGCCTGACAACGAATTTCGAACCTAAATTGGATTCAACTTGTGTAAGTTGCCTTTCTTGAATAAAGAACTATCCAAAATCTCGCCACGCCATTTATTATATCCTCACGTGGCCGTCTGTACTGACCGTACCACTCCTCGTTGCGCAGGCAGCAAGCCTCCGTCTCAGTGGGGCGGACCTCCCCAGCACGGGCCCGGACAGTGGGGCGACGAACGGTCACCGCCGATGGCCCGCCGATCCATGGGCTTCGACGACTGGGGTGAGTGGCACGTGATGGTGGGGGTAGGGAGCTAGCTGGGTCACGTGATAGCCGGGGATGAGTAGCAAATGCTTACCATGCTATCATTAGTAGGTCCCGCGTCTAGTCACATCTGGGTATGAATTCATGGTTTGTGGGTGGCTGTTCAGATCTGTTCTATATTCTTTCCCTCAGGGTGTTTTACTTCCAAGAATGCTTGTCATACCTCAATTAAATCTCTACCTGCCTTTCCCTCTGCCTGTTTCCATGTTAAGCTTCATGCCTATTTCTTTTTCTCTCCTTTCCAGGCAACAAGCGCGGTGGCGGGGGCGGCGGCTGGAAGGACGCCGGTCCCGTGCGTCCCGTGCTGCCGGGCGGCCCGCCCGCTCCCCTACACATGCTCTCCCGTATGCCTCCCGACCACAAGGGCGTCGACCCGTGGGGCCGACCGCCGCGCGGCGGCTGGGGCGAGCCGGCGCCCGGCCCGGCCGGCTGGGGCGCCGAGGAGAAGTGGGGAGGAGACGGGCCGGGAGGATGGGGTAAACCCAAGACGCCCACCACGCCGGTGATGCCCGGAGCCTGGGGAGAGCCCGAGATGGACTGGGCGGCCAAGGTGAGGAGAGAGGATGGGAGGGGAGAGTGTTGAGGGAGGGGGAGTGGATCAGGTAAGAGTTTTGCGACAGATGAGTTGTGATATAGTTGCGTAAAGGACACTCATGTAGTTTGGAAATGGGGAAATTAAGCATCATTGGAAAGAAAGATTGGAAGTTCTATTTCGCGTTAGAGATAGTTATATAGCTGTCTTCTGTTAGACTTTGGATAGTATGTTCCAGAAAGGCAGCAACAGGTAAGATACGGCAGATCTAACTTTTCAGTGTGTGCTGAGTTCCACTTGGCTTTGTTTTATTGTGTCATACGCGCCCATGACAGCCACATAGATTGTTTTGTGTGGGCTACGGTTTCAGTTTTTTGGTAGATCGTTTTAAAAGGATTTACGCTTCCCTGTTTCGTCCCACCCTGCTATTTTGTGTAATATGTGATACCTAGTTTTAGTATACTGGTGCTTCGGTATGCGCTTGTGGGTGCCGATTGTTAAACCATATTTTCTAGACGAGCCTTGGTAGGTGTACTAAGTTTGTTTGGTATGAATTTTAACTGGTAGCTGCCAACAGGCCAGCCCGGCCCTGACTAGGAGCTGCTTCTCTGCGGGGTTGTGGGTGTGAATCCCGTGTGCCGTTGCTCTGTGTGTGTCCTGTGTTTTGATTGGTGAGCATTGGTGATGGTACCCTCACTGGTGATCACCGCGTCTTCACTAGTGGTGTCATTGGTGAATCGCCATTTGGTGTGTCAAAAATATCAATGGTGTGTTTCAGGACGCAAAATTTTGACTTAGTTTGTAATGTTCGAGCGTCAGCCAACTTTCAGCTGAACCTTAATCAGCATTTTTAGCTGAAATTGCCTGGAGAAGCCGGCTGCAAGTTTTTCGTTTCGACTCACTGAACAAATTAAATTATACTCCCTCAATCTCTCCCTGAAATTCAAACCAAAGACATCACTGGTCTGTCCCTGTGTGATGTGCGTGTGCCGTGCCCCCCGCCCCCTCTCCCCATCCCGGGTGACCCCCTCCCCTGCTGAGGGCGGTCGGAACTGAGTCTCCCCGCCCCCGCCCCCGCCCCCGCCCCCGCCTATTCAGGGCCGCGGACCGGCTGGCGGCATGGGACATGCCAAGAACCCAATGTACGACAAGGCCCGCATGGGAGACCACGGATTTAAGGTGGGTGGTTTGGAGAAATCACGAGGGTAAATATTCATGATACATGAGTTCATGATGCATGATGCATACTTGATAAATGATGTTCATGAGTTTGAGATTTATGAGTTCATGACACAGAGAATGGAATGGTGTAGTGAGCAGAAACGGTGAGTATGGGCTGGGTTGGGACGCTCTCTTGTCCGGCGTTCTCATGGGCATGCTCGTCTGGGCTGGTTCGAAATATCTCCTTGATTTGCTGTAAGTGGAAGATGGCCGAAACCTGAAACAAACGTCTTTAAATCTAATGGTAGACATCTTTTTGCCAGCAAGTTGAGTTTTGTCTCGATTAGAACGAGGTGTTCCATCTGGTCCTGTTAGGATGAGTAGCTGCACACTAATGTAACCACTAGTAGCTGTTCTGTCAACCAGCTAAATGTACTGGCTTTCTCGACTAACATAAACTTACACACCAATCTAGAATACTACTCAAATAAAATCACTAACATAACGCTAATTTCATACTCGCTTTTGCACATTGCATTAGAGATAACTTCATCACGTGCCCAACCGCGGTACCGTATATATATTCACTGAATAACCTGTATCCCTCTCCTTTCACTCTCCGTTTCATTTCCAGCATGACGACGTGGACCCGATGATGCGCAACAACATGATGTTGACGCTGGAGGACGCCGTGGACCAGCTGCGGATGGGAGGCGGAGCCGGAGGAGCCGGGGGTCCGGGCGGGCCCGCAGGGGACTGGCGCACACCGGACCACCCGCCCTTCGAGCCGGCCGGCTTCTCGCAGATGCCGCCGCCGCACGCGCCCTATGGTGGTGTACAGCTGCCCGCTGCTGGGGTGAGTAGAGAGGGGAGGAGGGCGGATGGGTGATGAGAGCAAGGGACGATGAAAGGGCGATAGATAATGAGGCGAGAGAACAAAATCATGTTTTTAAGAGATAATGAAAGTGGGAGGAAATGCCTGGGTGGCTTTTGCTCTGAGGAAGGTCATTGTTATTTTGCTTGTTGAAAAGTTTTACTACGGATCAAGTGTGATAATTACTGGTTGTTGGAGAGTAACTTGGCAGTGTTGTCTTCGGTCACGTCACGAAGACTAGCTACTAATCTGTGTCTGCGTTTTTCCTGTAGTGACGCCCCTGAAAAGTCAAACAGTCCAATAGACTTTCTCAGGCAGGGAAATTTGACTGTGCCTCTCTGACGTGACCTGACCCTTCTCCCTCCCACAGGCTCCGGCGGCCGGTAACATCAACCCGGCGGTGGTGCAGCAGCTGCTCCGGCAGCAGGCTCAGGGCGGCCAGCCGTCCCGGTTCCCGGGTCAGCCGCCGCAGCCGTCCCCACAGCAGCTGCGGCCGCTCATCAACCAGATCCAGATGGCCGTGCACGCCGGACATCTGAACCCGGCCATACTGCAGCAGCCGATGGCGCCGCAGACGCTGGTGCTGCTCAACCATCTGCTCAGTCAGATCAAGGTACGAGTGGAAGGGAAGAGACTGATGGCTGGGCCGCTGGCTGAGCTGGGCTGTGATGTGCTGTGCTGTGCTGGGCTGAGGTGGACTGGACTGGGTTGGGTTGGGTTATACAATGCTGAACTGAACTGGACTGTGTTAGGATTGGGCCGGGCTGGGCTGACCTGGGCTGTGTTAGAACAGGGCTGGGAGTTTATTGTTGAGTGAGGGAGTGTGGCCCGTAGCTGAAGTGACTATCTCATGACTCGTGTACATACAATATTTTAACGTTTGTCGTTTGCTATTGCTAACAGAGACATGCTCTGCACGTTTTGTCTTGCTCTAAACAACATAATCTTATAACTAATGTTTATGTTACTATTGTCCAGCCTGGATCGTAATGCTGATAAATGCATGATCCTCAACCTTAAGTTCGGTTAGGCGACGTGTATTCGGACACCTAACGTGTTAACCCGCACTACCTCTGGCCGTAATGGTGGGGGTGTGACCTGGTGTTGATATCTGACCTGTGTCTCGGCAGCACCTGGACCAGCTGAGTCGTCAGGTGCACCTGGCCCGCGGCCACCCCAACAACTCGCCCCACCTGCACAGTCTGCAGATGGAAATGATGAGAATAAAAAACAACATCTCCAATATACAGGTGAGAGCGGATGGAGGGAGAGAAGGAAAGAGGGGGTTTGAGAAAGAGAGAGAAAATAACAGGGAGGAGAAAGACTATCCTCTCGAATCGTTATGATGGCCCTGCTGCCTAAGGCCTACGCAGCCCTAAACCCTAGCAAACAACAGACACTCCTTTTGACTTCGAACTCTCGCTCTAATTATACTCTGTTCGTCCCACCCTCGCTTGCTTCCTAGCTCTAACATATTGTCCGTCCAGCCTTTGCTCTAACTCAGCTCTCCCAGCTCCCAGCTTTAACTCCATACTATCTCGTTACTGCAGGCCCAGATATCCAGCCAGCAGACGATGCTACTGAAGCAGCAGCAGCAGCCGCCCCCTGCGCCGGCGCCGATGGCGGCCGCGGCGGCCGGCGGCGGACAGCTCCTCTACAAGGGACCGGGCGGCGGCGGAGCGCCCGACCTGCACGGACTACCGGCTAATCTGGGAGAGTTGAGCATTCGCGACGGCGGCGTGGCGGCTGGACACATGCCGCAGAGTCGCCTGAGCCAGTGGAAACTGCCGACCGCCGATAAGGTGGGTGAGAAAAGGAGGGAAGAGAGAGGCAGATGAAATGGAATTGTGACGAGGTGATGGAAAGGCCCCTCCCACCACGCTTTATGCGCTCTATTTGGGCCTATTTGGGCCTGATATTTGAGGCGTTATAAGATGGAAAAGGCTGGGACCTGGTATGACGACTGAGTTTTTTTTTGCGTGTGACTTATTTGATGGTAGTTTTGATCATGGGTCTAAGTGGGCAAATTCCCGGCCAACGCAAACGTTTTAACAGGCAAGTGGCAAAGGGTGAACGTTATTGGATCACTCTCAGACTGAATGTATGTAACAAGCGGAGTGCCGCAAGGCTCAGTGTCTGGGCCTCCCTTGTTCTATGTGTTTGTCTGTGACATTCCCGACCTCTTACATTGTTGCATCTCCATGCCTGCCGACGTTACCAAGGTCTACAAAGTCACCAACAAGCCTGATGGTGCTAATGATTTCAAATTCATACCGTGTTGTTGCAATGCTTCCTTCTTTCAATAAAAAACGTAGCAGCATAACATTTTGTAGTGATGAATCTACTTATCCATTGGTAATTATTGCTGGATGTTCTCTGATCACTGCATATTTTTTTTGCTGAAATTTTTAGCCTTGAACAGTCAGTATGCATTTCCGATTTTTTTCTACCAATTAGTCATAATGTTTTACCCCTCTCACAGCTCCTGCGTGGTGACGAGGACTTCTCTCGCGCGCCGGGCTCCGCCAGCAAGGCGGGCGGCTCTCCGCCCATGACCCTGATGGCCGAGAGTGCCTGGTCAGCGAGCCGCGGCGGTAGGGACGGCGGGTGGCCGGACGGGTCGGCGGGCCGCGGCGGTGGCGCGCCCTCCACACCGGCGTCTGACAGACAGGACAGCAAGGACGGCTGGCCCGAGAGCGCCGGGGGAGCCGGGGGGCACAGCTACGCCGACCTGGTGCCCGAGTTTGAGCCGGGAAAACCGTGGAAGGTGAGAGCGAGGGGTATGGCGAGAGGATAAGGGAAAGTTAGAGGATATTGTAAGGGACTTTGTGAAGTATGTCAAGGAATGGTCTGATGCCGAGGGTAACTGCAATGAGATTGGAATAAATAAGCTTTTGCTGGATTTATTTTGATAGATATACGAGCAACTGGCTGTCTGATTTGTGCGTGGAACAACAGCTATTCTTCGTCATTTCTTTTCTTTTCTAGTGGTCTTGAGTGGAGTTGGAGCTTTTGGAATTTAACCCGTTTGTTTTGATGCCCGTGACAATTTCGGCATTTTAACTCTATTTCATGATATTATATTGCCAATGACTCCGGCCTTATCTAAAACCAAATTTGAAATTACCAAACATAGAGTAATCATGCTAGTTCATCACCATTACCCCTTCCCGTCCCGCCGCCCCCTCTAACGCCGTCTGTCGGTGTCGGCAGATGAAGTCCGCGGACGACGATCCTACCCTGACGCCGGGCGCTGCCGCACGCTCGCCGCTGGGACTGGCCGGAGCGGCCGGATCCAGCCAGGACCTGCTGGCCATGCAGACTGGCAAGGCGTCGCCGACCGCCACCACGGCAGACGGATTCGGCAGCTCTACCTGGAGCTTTAATCCGAACGGGTGAGATCTTCAAACGGGGAGGATGGGAAAGGGAGGGAGGGATGGCCCACTCGGTCCATCACATACTTCCTGGCTTTATTTGGACTGTGTTACTTTTATTATTATTTTTTATGCACCTTCTGTTTAGTGGCGTGTACTTTTGATGTATCTCTGCATCTTTATTGTGCTTCATTTCGGATTGCGAATCGAAAACCGGATATCTTCAGAAAGAGCCTAATAGATAAAGGAGCCGTTACTTGAAGCTCTAGACCGAATTCGATGTCTTTCGGACGACGAAGACTTTACGTCGTCCGGGAGACACAGAAATGCGGCCCTAATTACAATGCTCCCATTTGTTTTTGGTCGCATCTCGCGCCAACTCTGTGCGGGCCACTGAGTAACGGTACTCGATATTCACCCTAACCCCACCCCTTCTCCACAGCGGCAAGCCGGGCATGTCTGCCGGCGGCGGTGGTGGCGGCGCCGACTGGGGCGTCAAGTCGCGCGGTCCGCCGCCCGGCCTGAACAAAACGGGCGGCTGGGGCGGCGGCCAGGCCGGCGGAGCTCTGGGTCGGCCCGGGGGACCGTACGACCAACGCTCGGCGTTCGCGCAGGTCCAGGGCGGTAGCTACAGTGGCGGTGGAGGCGGAGGATCGGCCTGGCTACTGTTGAGGAACCTGACCGCGCAGGTGAGATGTATTTCAGGTGCTGCTACGGAGATGTAACCTGGGTGTAACCGTGGATAGCATTGCAGGCTGAGGTGTGGGCATAGCTGATGATCTTCCGGCTATGATATCAGGGTAAATGAATGGGACGTGGTGTCTTGTGTGTGTATTTTGTATGCACTATGAATTATTCTGACTTTGAGTGCGGATTATATTCTGTTTCCACTTTATACCTCTGACTTCGATACACTTTTCCCCAGTCACGACTGACGTCTCCCACTAAGGCACAGCACAGTCTACCTGATGACTATTCCACTCCGATTCTAACTCTGTCCCCTCCCACCCACAGATTGACGGCTCCACGCTGAAGACGCTGTGTATGCAGCACGGCCCGCTGTACACGTTCCACATGTATCTGAGCCAGGGCGTGGCGCTCGTCAAGTACAGCTCTCGCGAGGAGGCCGCCAAGGTATGGACGTTGGGTGACCTCCCACCGGCTGATACGCCACAGCTGCTGATACTTAGCTTTGCATAAGTATTATGATGACCGAATTCTTTTATGTCTGGCTCATTCACTAATTATGTGCGATTCTGGCAATATCATGTGGGTGTCGCTTCGTATTTTTCTTACCTCACTCTAGGAGTTATTTGTTCCGACTTCACAATTCTAAATCGTGATATCAAAAATGTCCTTTTCTTCCATTGCTCTAATCATATTTTTGCGCTCCCATATCACAATAAAAAATGATGCCACAATCAGATTACAAGCCACTCATTTTCGTTTATTGATCTTCAATTCAGTTTTATGTCAATAGTCGTCATTTTATCACCATCACCTCCCTCGTCTTCCGCAGGCCCAGGGCGCGCTCAACAACTGCGTGCTCAGTAACACCACCATCCTGGCGGAGGCCGTCTCCGACGAGGCTGCTGGTCAGGTCCTCCAGCAGCTGGGTCTTCCCGGCGGCGGCGGCGGAGGCGGTCAGCCGCCGTCCAACCCGGCCAGTTCGACCGCCAGCCAGGGCGCGGCTACCGGAGGCCAGAGTGGGTCCAAACCGCCCGCCTCGGCCGCCTGGAGTGATATGACGGACGCTATTGGTGAGTGAGGGAAGACGGGGGTGTATTACCGATGGGAGATGGAAGGGGCGCACATATTGCGGAGTGTGGAACGAATGAAGGTGACAAGCGGATTGTAGAGTATGGAATGGTACAGGAAACTGGAGATGCCTCGGGCGTTTGGTACGAAATGACAAATCCCATAAGAGATGAGGTGGAAGTTGAGTACGGCGTACTTATGGGAAAACGCCGGACACGAGGGTATACAAAAGTTATCTTAAAAAAAAAAAACTGAACACAAACTAAGAAAACAAAAGCAAAAACGAAACAAAACAAAAATGTACAACACATGGACAAAGAGTAGGCCCAGACAGGGGCTGTTGGGCTCTCCTGTATGGCTCCGAATATATGAGCAGAGTTAAATGCGTATGATGAATGGATTACAATGCTAAGTGAATAGGAAACTCCGTTCATAATACGCATTTACTTGCTCATGTATCCGGGGCCTACGATTCTACCCGGCGACGCTCAGTCGGGGTCTACTCGTATGTTTCTGTCTGTCTATCTGTCTGACTGTCCGCCTGTCTTCGTCTTTGTGTCTGCTTGTCTCCCGTACGTACTCGATATGTCTCCCCCTAACCTCCGTCTGTGTGCGCCCAGGCGGCGGCGGCGCCAGCATGGCTTGGAGCAGCAGCTCGGCCGCCGGGAACAGCTCCCTGTGGGCGGCCTCCGGAGGTCTGGAGGAGCCCGGTCGCGGGCCGTTCCTGCCAGACGGGCTGCTCTAGATGAGCTGCGGAACACCCCTGAGGACCCCCGGGACCGGTGAGGATCCCTGGGATCCGTGAGGATCCCTGTGGGTCGGAGGAACCGGGGTGTTCTCAGGGATGCAGTTCCTCGAGGGAAACTTCTGATAAATGGATTCATCTCAAAGAAGATCAAAGACAGACATGCCATGAACTTGACACGGATGACATTATCTTGACCGGAGGAGTATTAAAAAGTTGAGTGATGCCAAACGCTGATAAGGAGAACTCAAGAGCTGCGTTTGAGGTTTAACCTGGCAGCCCTAGCGGTCTGATACGCCAAACCAGGACAAACTTGAAAGAGGAGAGTCACTGTTACAAATGCGTCGAGTTGACGCGTATGTGAGTGGTTAAGCCAGCTAAGTTGATCCAGTTTGGTGCGCAGTTGCGTACTGGTGAATCTGCTGTGCTACCACCTTGCTACACGCTACTGTTGCTGCTACACGAAGCCAGATGAGCGGCCCGGCCGCGAGCTTTGCTACACGGCGGAGACGAGACGACTATAGCGTTTAAGGTATGTGTTCAGAGTAGGATTAAGTCCACCGCGTGGCCCGGCCGAAAGAGGCCGGTCTCCATAAGTTTTAGTGACGGTGGAAATCGCTCATGACCAATCAGGCTTCTCTTTCGACGCATGCGCCCTGTGATTTGATCGTGTCCGTGATTTCGATCGAGTAGTATCGGTCTGTGAGGGTTATTTTGGTCATATCAGCGCCTGGGCGCTAATGGAGCTCATCGGGCCGTCGCGGGTTCGAATCCGGCTGGTGGTAGAAGTTTTGTGGTGATGGTGCGCTCATGCGGCCTTCCGAGCGCGCTAAGGTGTCCCCGGGTGGAGTTGTAGACCCGCCCAAGTGTTAGTGCCAGTGCTTCGTCGGCAGCTTCCCGCTCCACCCCCTCCCTTTCTCCCCGCCCCCACCCCGCCTGAGCCGAGGTCCCTGAGCGAGTCCGGCGGGCCGCCGCCGCCGCCGCCGCGCGCCGGCCCCGTCGTGTGATATTAGCGTGTAAGGAGCGGCAGAGTCTGCCCGTCTTGCCCGGGACCGGCTGTGTCGTTCAAACTCTTCCGCCGGTCGACCCCACGCCAAAGACGCGGTCACCGGTGACGATAGAGGGAGAGAGCGAGTGAGAGTGCGAGAGAGCGAGTGAGTGCGGGAGTGAAGCGACCGTGTCGCGCAGAGTACAAACAAACAGTCATTCAGGGCGCGGGCGCGCCGCCAGTGCCATCTCTCGGACCAATCCGCAACTGCTGCTATAGGTGGCGCCACAAGCAGTCGGAGACGCTTTAACCGATCTTTTCTCAGGCACAGTGGGGGAGTTTCTTGCAGAATGTGGCGGTGCCGTCTGGGCCAGTGCAATAGTCAGGGCCGGGCGGCGCGAGCGGCGGGGAGGACCCGCCCCCGCCCCCGCCCCCGCCCGGGCGGCGCCGGGGCAGCGGACCTCAGTGGCTCAAGGAGCCATCTTCCTATCTAGGTTAAGTTTGGGAGGCGCGGCGGTTCGAACCCGGGAGGGAGGGGGATCGCAGGCGCCCGGCGGGTCAGACTCTGATTTGAAAACCTTGCGTTGTTGAATTTGTCTTTCTATTTAAAAGCTGTTTGGGTCTTCTGCAGGCTTTTTATCATTCAGGATCTGAAAATCCGTTTCCTTTCTTATCTGTCGCATTGTCTTTCATCGAGTTAGCTCAATCATGCTCCAAAAATGTCTTCACTTATCATTGTGTCCTATCTCTTTCTATATCTCAGCTAGGTACGTCTTTCATCTCGCTCATTGTTATTCTCAACAGTATTCGTTTCTTCATGTTCCTGCACAGTGCACACTTTTCTTCATTTCTTTAAGAGTTAACTCTTTGAAGTTCTGAGAAATCAGTAAAATCTCGTCGTCACTCGTGTTTCTTTTTCCGTATCAGAGCTTGTGTCCGCCGGGCTGCCTCGTCCGTGCGGTGTCGAACGCCGCGTCTCATCTGGGAGTTCGGCGCCGTGGCGAGCGGTGCGGGACGGCCTACTGGACGGCTCCGAGACCTCGGGTACCCCTGACCCTGACTCTAGCACCCCCCCCCCCCTCCTCCTCAGACCCGCTGCTACGTGGCGAAATACCCTGGTCCATAAACCATGCACGATCGTCTCGCTCCAGTGATTATTTAGATGTGTCGTCATCTACGTCAGCCGTCATCTACGTCTAGATGTACGTCAGCCATGGCATTTTGATCTAGCCCCAGCAGAATCTCTATGGGTTGTTGTATTATGTGCTTGTGTATGTGCTTGTCGTCCGCTCGTCTCGTTAATTTGCCTGCCGTTGGCTGGCTAAACCTTCCCCACTTCTGATTCCCTGCCATGGGCATTTGCCTAGTTCTTTTTTCCTACCATGCTACAATGGTAGCCCGTTTGTTTCTGATTCTCTGCCAATGCTTGCAGCAGAGTTCCCTCAATGGTAGAGCTCCGTGTGCCGTGCTCGCGGTAGTGTATAATCCACTGACATCGACTGCGCGGAGGATCCCTTTCTCGGGTGGCCCGAGGCTGTATTGCTGTTTTTCAGCTGAGCATCAAACAGAGCTGGCTATATATGTGTAACGAGACGCCAATTCACCGCGAAAATTATGTCCCGTGCTGATTTTATGTCGTGTGTTTTTGCCCGCTGTGTGTATGTTTGTTTGTTGGTGTGTGTTGCGCTCCGCGATGTTTGGTGACTCCGTGTAGGGAGAGTTAATGTGGTATTGGGTAGTGACCCGCGCCGTTACCGACCATTCGACCGAGCTGTGTCGTTATTCGTCAGTCGGCGGCGTGTCCTAGAGTCTTTGTAGCCACCGCGGCCTCCCCCGCTTGCCTCCCTCCAGTTTCTGTTGCCTTGCGTCGCGCGTGCGCGCGGCAGGCCTTCCTATTGGCTCAGAGTCGGAGTGCGAGTCTGTGATTGGCCGACGCGGTTAGCGTGGCTGCCTGTGATTGGTCGCATCGCCTCGAGCGAGCTTCCCGCCCAGTACAAACCCTTACTTAAGCGTGACGCCAAGTGGTGTTTTTGGAAGTAATCGAAAAGCTACAAATCTCAAAACAAAAGTATAAACGCCCAAATTCTGTTCTCCTGGCGGGAGCGGCTCGCAGGGTAGTCTCAATTGTATCCAGTGATGTGAAAAACGTGCGTTTGTGTGTGAGGGTGCGCTCCCCGCGGATACCGGTGCACGGTTTTCGATGGTGCACCCGCGGCCATTGCGCACTCAGGTGGGGTCGCGCGCCGTCCCGCCAGTTGCCATGGCAACTGCCGCGGACTGTAAGCCAAAAGCGCGCCAGCGGCTGCCGCCCTTGACCCAAACCTAGCCGTTTGTATGTGCGTCTGCGGCACTGTCGAGAGTGAGAGAATGACCTTTGTGATATGGCTTAGTCTCTGCAGGTGGCGTACTGTACGCCGGTCGTGTTACGATATGTGACGCCATGTGACGATATGTGACACTCTGTGACGGTGATCAGGGGTGCGTCGGGGGCGCGCGGTCGCGGAGGTCAGCCCGAGCTAGGTCATGTAGCTCGCAGGTCAGCTTGAGCCAGGTCATGTAGCTCGAGATCGCTTCAAAACACCGCTGGAAAACGTCTGACCGCCGCGCCGCAACCCCCCGACGCCGCTCTCTCAAATGTGAAAATGACCACAGAAAACCACTAAAAATGCTAGGTTAAGGTTTTAGACTAAGTATTGTACGCCGAGCGCGTCGCCGTAGAGATGTGTTCTTCTATGCAGGTCTAGGTGTTGGGTAGTGGTTGTACCGTCGCGTTGCTGATCTTTGTAGAGCAAGAGAGAGAGAGAGGGGAGAGCGCGAGCCGAGTGCGCGTGGCGAGTCTGGTACAAACCTGTGGTGCCTCTCCCTCTCTGCCTCCTCTATCCGCACGCGCGCCCCGTTAGGCGGGGCTCGAGTCGCCCCCGCAATACTCAGTGCGGCCGGCGCGGCAAGTTATAGTTGGCCGCGCGCTCGCTAGGTGGCACTAGTCACGCGCCGCCCTTGGTGTCGGTGCGCGTGATGGCATTCCCTCCCCGATCGGACAAGGGTGACAGATAGGGCGGTCCGTTTTTAAAGGAACGAGGTCTCTTTTTATCCGAACCGCGCCGGTATCAATATCAGTATGCATGTAATAATACACCGTTGTCGTAAGTGTTTTTGGTGTTTGCACCGTGAGGAGAATATGCGGATGAGATGCTGAAAGCCTGAAAAGACTACGTTAGCTCTGTTGAAAGATTCGAAAGTGGATGACTGGATGGCGTGGGCCTATATGGGAGATAATAGAAATGTGGGACGGGTTAGGGTATCAGTATTCGACCTACCCATGTTTGGAGCAGTAGGTATGCTGTGTTGTCAGATATGTTGAAGACATTAGATGAACTGAACAGTAAATGCGGATGCCTAAGAAAGCTGGGTTCCAATTGCCCCGTTGGACATCGGAAAAATAGCTATACTTTATCTGAGCCATGAGTGGGAACTGGCCGTCTGTTTTGCCTTTCTGCTTACAGGTGAAAGGTAATTGGTTTGTGCCCATCGAGAAAGGATGTTCGATTATATCCCAACAAAGCATATTTAGAGATTCCCCGTGCACGAGGTACAAAAGGGTCATTCTTTATGACTCTAGTTTTGCCTTCAGTCGGCCTGAACCCACCAAGTTTAGAGTCGTAACGTAACCCGTCGTATCTATGTATCTGGGGAATTTTCGTGGTCTGTTGGTGCACCGTGCACAGTTATGGCAGATAGCAAGCTGGATATCGTTGGATTACACAGTGACTTTTGCCCGGCGAAGCAGTAAAGAAGACCCAATTGATTACCTGGCGGTAATCAGCCGGTGGCGTTTCGCCGATGTAGTCGTGATCCCGGCCGCTAGATGTCACTACTCGTAGCGCCTGAAGGATATGCTGTGCCGCATGGCTCAGTCGTCTTAGTTTCCACTCGCGCTCATAGGTGTCGCTAGTATATGCGCCTTGCGCGTACACTGCACCGCACGGCACTGCGTAGCGGAAGACGCGTCTTGCGACATTTTGCGTGACTTGAGACCGACGGCGGGCAAATTTTTCGCCAATGGTTTAACCGGTGGCTATATCGTCATTTATTTCTGGAATATAAAATTATTTTGTACCGAACTGAATTATTGTATCCTGAATTAGGAAATTAAACTAAAGTTCCAGGCCAAGACTTACGGACCTAGAAATCTGTATTTCATCTAGTAAATGTCTGCTCCATTTTAAATCCACTCTGTCCAGCCCCGCTCGTCAGCCTTCCCATGCTGGCGACAGAATGCGACTCTGCTGTTTCCCTGTAGGTCAGGGTCTGAGCCCTGAGGCGCCACCATGACCTTGGACCCCGCGGTGGGTCAGAGATGTAAATAACATACCTGCGGGCAGCCCCAGCCCCAAGGTGACACGCATTGTAGGCCAATGCCGAATGTCGATGGTGGTATACGGCACTCCCGGTATGGCTTCAGTCATATGACGGAAAAATGCCGTGGAAATACCGGCGAAATGTGGTGACAATCGGTGAATGTTTTGTAGATTCACAGCTGTTTCCTGTAAACGGTACTCATTTCACATGTAGTAAATGCTGCCTTTTTGTTCGCGTAGCGATTGCTGGAGAGCACGTATCCCCCAATTTGTGTTGCGGTAGTGTTTTGCGGCCTGCGGCGCTCAGTTGAAGAGAGCTGCTGGTGCTTGACTGAAAAAAAAAACTGAATGCTTGTGATTTAATATGATGCATTACCGATTGTAAACATTAGTTCCGTCAATCAGCAACCAATGTATAATTGTAGAAAGACAACGTTTAGGTACCTAATGGTCTTCAGTTTCCGTCTTTTGGCGGGTTTGAACAAAATAACGACAGTTCATGAATTCACATACCTACCTGCATATGTATCGGATGGCTCGACATTTGGGGAGAACAGCTGTGCGGTTGAGGTCATTGACATTCTCACAGCTGTGTCCGATGGAAATGCAGATACCCAAGAGTATATCAGCTTTGTGCGTCGCACATGTGTTCACCCACTAGCGTAATAACGGATCCGGGATCGGGATAGGAGAATGTATCTAATCGCAGGTAGATGTGGGTGTGCAGTCTGTGCACTGTGCGCTCTCGGTAGAAACATGGATGAGGTATTCAAAAATGCACGCTCCCAATTTATTTCAGGCATCTGTACGACTACATTGCATATCTTTTCTTTATTGAGACAATGCTTCATGACGTTACACCACTACAATTTATTTGTTTTTCTTGGTCAGTTCACCTGAAAGCCATTCTACTTTATTCTTCCGACTTATTGAACAATGACACATATTACGGCATGATCGCCAGCATGTTTATCCTTGTCGGCACCTCGTCTGACATGGTCTGCCGCAGCGGCGTCCTCTGTTCTCCCCTGGACATGCTCCTCTCCTCTGCTGACCAGGGTGTCAGTCTCCTGGGAACGACAATAGATGTATCTACAGTCGCATGCTGTTGAGATGTACTGGGTCGGGCCGACCTGGCGTCAGCTCCGATGGGTCTCCGCGCGGGACTGCTTGGCAGAGTGTCTCTCCTTCCAGCCCAGGGAACTGGGTAGCTCAGGTCTCCTACAGGGAACTCAAAGTTCTCTGGGTCGCCACTAGATGTCTCTAGGTGTGCGTCGGACTGTGGGCGGCTATCGGGAGTGCGCGCTATCGCTCTTTGTTCCGGTGTCAGAGTCAGCATGTTTCCCACTCGGAGATGTGTGCTGGAGGTCTGGTGTGGCTGAGAGACCACGGGAGTCCTCTTCGGCGGCAGCAGGTTCCCTTGACTGAGCGCCACCTGAGGAGACCGAAGCCTCGCTGACGCTGGGTTGTCTCGAATGATGACGTCATCGGAGGCAGAAGCCAGTGCCAGCCGCTGTTTGGTTGTGCTCATCCTACGAGCCACCGCCTGGCCTCGCCCGAAGATAAACTGCCGAAACGTGGGCGTCACATCCAGCTCATCAAGCTTTCTCAGCTCTGGAGCGCTCTCCACTACTGCATCGCGATGACGCTGTAGGTCACAGACTGGATTCCCCTTCAGGTCAAGTCGGGTCAGGCACGGAAGCTGACGCAGGGACTCCGTGAGGTCGACCAAGCTACTCAGCTGGTTGGCGGTGCAGTTCAGATCGGTGAGGTAGGGCAGCGGCACTAGTGGTAACAGACTAGTCACGCCGTTGTTGTCGATGTTGAGGACGTGAAGGGTGGCCCGGATTGCTTCCACAGAGCGAGGGTCAAAGGTCAGTGAATCGCCCGCGGGGAGGCGCTGTGATTCCATGTGGAGCTCGCGGAGACGGTGAAGGTTCTCGAGGCCCTCCAATACGGATATTTTGTTGTGTCCGATGTAGAGCTTTTCCAGGTTGGTGAGGCCGGTCAAGTTTTCCAGACGTCTGATGTTGTTATGGGAGAGATATAAATGTGTTAGCTTTGTGAGGGCATCCAAATTGGTTATGTTGTTGATTTTGTTGTTGTACAAGTAAACAACAAGTACGTCTTTACTGGCTTCCAGTTTTGGAATCGCTTTGAGGCTATGATTTTGAAGTCGTACATGTGTGGGTCGTTTTCGAGCGATTTTTCTCTTCGGTGGTTTCTTTATTGGTTCAGAGTCTGTTGACAACTGAGTCTCTGTATTCAATTCTCCTTCCGAATGCAAGCTGGATGCATCATTCATAATTAAACTTATTCCACAACCTTCTTCCTTCTATGCTTCCTCCAAAGTATTTGGACCTTACAGGGCGTCGAATCACGTGTTCCGATGCACCAGCCAGGAACTTTTACCAACAGTGCATTATCTATACCAGCCCCACCGTGACCGTAGTTCTCACCGGCTTTGTTGTCACAGTTTCTAGACGTTTTCTGTCGATAAACGAAGCGTTCGTTGCGCGCTGCACATTATCACGGATACAATCGGCCTTACTCAAGGCAATAGAACTCAGCCTTGCTGTTGTAGCGACACAATCGTAACGTGCCAAAACGTGCCGCACACAGTCGGCTGCGTCGGTTTAGACTCGTGCGCCAGCTTTGTCGCGTTCAATCGCGTTGTTTGACCAAACAGCGTACGGCGGAGTGGTTGCCATGGTAACAATGCCCGGGGGAACCTGGTGTTAGGGATGTGAGTATTCGATATGAATGTCAGTGACATACCTGATACACCTAACCACAAGTTGGTGGCGAACGTTTCAATGAGCACGACGAGTATCTAAATATGACCGTTGGCATACCAACGCCGCGCTGGTCGCAGCTTTATGTATTACAGCATGCTGCAAGAGCAGGGCTTACTTAAAAGGTCAGCAGAGAATTCATAGCCACAGAGGTTCAAAGTCATCAGCGAGAACGTGTCTTGCAATGTATTTGATTCTGCAATGTATCCGTAACCACAACTGACATTTCATGGTACATAAACGTAGGGTCAAAATTATCCATATGTGTGCTAAGACGCTATTCATAGATTGCTTTCCTGGTGACTTTTGATAGTTAAATATTAACAAAATTTAGCTGCAATCTATCGGGCGCCAGCCTCCCTTCCCACAATGACCGGCGAAATGATACAGGATGCATACCACAATGAATGGGCCGGCCTGGGAAGAGTCGCATATCCGGCTCTGTCGCTCTACCCAGGGGGCGGGGCCGGGCGTAGGCGGCTGAGCGGCGGGGGAGGGGTGGGGGGGAGGGGGCGGTGCTCCCCTGACGATGCCACCGCCGAGTCGGGAGCCCGGACACAAAGGGCTCGCTAGCGCGACGGCGCAGCCGAGCCGCTTTTTTCTGCGCCCGAATCCATATAGGCCGACCGAGCCGGCCGGGAGTAGTTCGCGCCGCCGCCGCCGCAGGGTCGGGGCGCCACCGTCGCCGTCGGTGGCCTCACTGGGGCACTGGTGTGGGCAGCGGCACAGGGTCAGTAAGGTGACGGGATCGGCGGCGGTGGCACGCACGGATAGCAGGTGAGCGACGGCGCGGCGGGGGCGGCCGGGAGGGCTTCTGTCACCTGGGGGACCGGGGAAGGGTGTCAGATGGGATGTTTGGGAACATCGGGTAGGGCGATAGTTTTTTTTTGTGGGCTTGGGGTGCGCAATGTCGAACGTATTTGAAAACATATGTCTGTTTTTATAACTTAAAATGTTCATTTAACTGCCCTACCTTATGTTTATCTTTGGTCCATTATTCTTCCTCAACGATGTGTAGCCAACAAAATGCATCACAAATTGTTTAGCAACTAAGCCATGCAAATGATGAGTGAACACACTTAAAGCTGACTAACGCTACTTTCGTTGCAACCATATGGTTCCCTTATATTTAAGGAAAAAATTTGACTGATTAGAGCAATAAAAGCAAGAGAACACAACACCTATCTTCGATGGAAATGTGAACATGCATTTTTAATCAAGAATTAACATCAATTTATCAAAACATTCAAATATATTCGATGCATTGCATTCCTGGAAGGTTGTGTAAACATTAACTGCATAGAAATAATAGACGCATGGTTTTGAGACAAATCATCATCGAATGCACAATTTAATTTTTTTTTAACGTATTCTAACTTCTAAGTACCTATTCCCAGCCACGGTGTTGCTACTGTAACGGATGAAAACTAACTATTCAGGCAACTGAGGTGTTTTTCTGAAGTCATGCATCTACTTGCATTGACGTGCGGTTGAGCAGTTGGCTCCTGACTGAATTGAAACTTTGCTATATTTTTCATCCTGCGGTATGGAAGATCTCTCTTGATGTTATTGAGATATTAAATCTTACCGAAATTTATTAGCATCTTTAGTATATTAATTTGCTCACATTTTCTCCTGCTTTGTTGCCCTATTCATTTCTGTAAAATTATTTCCATACATTTTAGTCGTAAAATGTGCATCTTTTGTACAGATCAAAAGGCATGGCGCCTGTTTTCCCTGCTTTCCATTTTGCGTTAGCGGAATCAGTAACGGATTGATGTTGGCAGTAGGTATGTTTATTTTGAATGCATTAATTGCACGTCGAAACATTTGGCTGTCACGCCTCCTTTACAGGGGCGGAGCTTCCTATACAGTTAGTGGGGCGGCTGCCCCACCAACTTGGTATTTTGCCCCATCAATAAGCGTTTTTTCCCCACCAACTTTAGCTGATTTCTAAGACTTTGTTGCTTTGCAAATTAATCTTTTCGCATTGAAGAGCTTTGCAATGTCTGTTTGATGCAAAATATTATATCTGTAATCTGTAATGATGAGAATTGATTCAGTGTGGCATTTTATTCAACTTCATAATCGAACATTGTAGGTTTGACAACTTTTTGCCCCACCAACTTCCCTGGAAAAGCTCCACCCATGCTCCATTGGTTGCATATTTTAAATGTGATACCTAAATAACCTTTGATGCTACATGCCTTTTTAATTAACAGAGGTCCTGACGTTATACAATATCCAATATCCTTTACCATCATTACATAATGAGCGATTTCTAATTAAAGCACGCCTTGACAGCGTGTCCTCGTCGCCAGCTGTTGCGAGCTGTTGCTAGCAGTGATTGTCACATGCGCCGACCGCCAAACAGCCCTTATCGAGCTTATCATGGCGGCCATGAACCTATCAGCATCCGAGGACAGGCTGGGGAGAGATAGGCCCTCGTTCCCCGCGCCCTAACGCGGCTTATCGCTGCCAGCCTCGCGGTCCGCCGCACGGGTAGACTGCGCCGCCGTGCGCGGGTGTGTTGCGGCACAGCCTACCCGCCGCTGTGCAGGCGGCTGCTATTCCTTACGAGACGGCGCGGTGATGTGATCGGCGGGATAGCATACTATTCCAGGCGGCGATGGTGGCAGCTTACGCAGGCGATTTGAGAGCTGCTTGGTCTTACAAATATCGATATTCGTTATATTTTGGTACAGGTAATTTTGATTCCTTATCAGAACAGATTGACCGCAACAGTGGTTATGGAAATAATTGTTCAGTTATATGGACTGTAACTATATTTCGAATGCTTGGAGTTTTGAATATATGACATTTGTTTATGAACTGTGACAGCCCGAGGGCAAAGATTTTGGTTGTGGGACTTGTACAGAAATAGCGTTACGCATCATCAAGCTCGGCTTTTTCACCATACTAGACATTTCATAAAACATGTTAGTTTGTAATTCAAGAACATTGACGAATAGTTGTCATGAGCGATGTGCCTAACGTCTGCACTCAAAAGTAATAGATAATAACTAACGTGATCCTATGATCATATCAAGACATTTGAGGCTCGTCATTATCTCAATTGTCGTTAACTGGTATCTCATAATGAAGGAAACATTGTTGATCGGCTTCAGCTTGCCTCTAACGTATTCTTTGTTCAGAAATGTTTTGCTGATAATGCTGCCTAGCGTTTAATTGAGTTAAATATTTACGTACGCTGCAACATCGTCGGTAAGATAACTAGCAGCTCACAAAGCTGAAATAGTTGTTGTGTGGCCTAAAAAGAGGATGATCTGGTAAATGTTGTCTCATAACAATGTCAAGATGATTTTACATTTGTTACGGTCGTGTTTCTCCGAAGTCGGATTTTGCACTTTGCGGTACGATACGCTGATCCAGCAATGTTGTGTGCTGAGGTCGCCTCAGCTGACGAGGACGGCACGTGACAATGTGCCGTGTTGACCACCGTTAACTAGGCTCACAGCAGCACACAGGAAACAAACAAAGTAATCATTGTCGGCCGAATCGCTGATCGACAGCACATACCACCCGCCACCGCACGCAAAGCGAAAGTGGGCGTTCCCTTGGGTTCTGAGCGATACGCCCACACGAGGGCAGTGCCTGGACGTTTCCCTAGGGGAATGGTGTTACCTTAAACTATGTTTCCGATACATAGCTCTAAATGCCTGTGTAACGCAGATGCCTTTTAAAGGGTGATGCAAATGTGGATTGATAGGAAAATGCTTTTACTTGTGCTACATGACGTGGAACGCTGAAAACCCATTTTATGGATGTATTCCTAAATATATGATATGATATGAACATGCCACTTGCCGTGTAAGATGTTGAACGCTGCTCTATGTATTCCATATTCGCACGCTGCTGAGGTTTTGCCTTTTAGTTGTTTCCGATTTGTTTGGGAGCAGCCGTCACCCACAGGGCCACAGTGCTCGAAAAAGTTTATTTCGCAAGCTTCCTTAAATTATGGACAGCAAAGTCGGACGCTTATTTCTGTCGCCATTCCTACATTCTTTGGAAATGACGTGCCTTTCCTCTGATATTCGCCATGCTGCCTCTGTCATGCCCATGTTGCCATGCCGTTCTTTGGGCAAAGAATTGCATTACAATCTAGCGCTTCTGTAGTCATCTAATTTGATTCCTCTCGCACCTCGGCACCTGCACCCATTATGCGCCGCGAACACCTGAGCCTCAGTCAGCCGAACGCCCGGGGGCGAGTATTGAATGCGTGCGAGTGACCGACCGAGACCTTACCTCTCCGCCGCATCGATCCCCCCAGTGACGTCCGACGCGTGCCGACCAATCAGCACGCGGAACGCGTGTGACGTCACCGGGAGACGGTAAACACGGCCGAGCCGTCGCCGGATGTAATCTGTCAGGTGGGGCGGTAGATGCACGGCAGGTCATCATCGGGACGGGGCGGGGTTCACGGTGAGATGAGTGAGGCCTTATCTGGGACGGCACCAGTCAAATTCTGGATGTAGGACGGCCGCGTTTCGTGGTGATTTCTGAAGGTTGTAAGAGAGCAAAAATGTTTTTGACCATATGGGTTGTTGTTTAGTAACTTATATCAGCCGTAATTTGAATATGGCTGTTTCACAAACCTAGTACGAGTTTCTTGCTATATGCTGCAATTGATCAAATGAATTAAGAGACCGTGGGGTCGCATGCTTGAGACGATGTTCATAAATCAAACCCGCACACAGAGAAGGCATGCCAAAGACCTGGAGTTACCAATTACACATTTATTAACTTAATTGACTATCTATGATGCTACTCACTTTTCGCATTTAAGTAAAACCGTGTGCAGCTGTGACTGCAGCTTCACTGCGAGTTTCCCTGTCAAAAAGCTATCGCTGCTCTCTCTCTCTCTCTCTCTCTCTCTCTCTCTCTCTCTCTCTCTCTCTCTCTCTCTCTCTCTCTCTCTCTCTCTCTCTCTCTCTCTCTCTCTCTCTCTCTCTCTCTCTATCTCTATCTCTCTCTCTCTCTCTTTCTCTCTCTCTCTCTCTCTCTCTCTCTCTCTCTCTCTCTCTCTCTCTCTCTCTCTCTCTCTTTCACCTCTCTCTCCCTCTATTTCTCTATTTCTCTCTTTCTTTCTATTTTGTATCCCTCTTTTTCTGTCCTGGTTACTGTCCTTTTCCCTTTCTTTCTCTCAATCCCGCTAGTAAACAATGCAATTGCGTCCACTCATACATTTACCCATTCAAGTCGACTTGTGTTCAGCGGTCTGTGACTCTGTCCCTAACTACCTTTTTGCGTGCATTATTTCCAAACGCCTCTCGTTCACAGAAGCACAGTTTTATTACCCGTGACCAGACCATTACAAAAAGACGACAACAACCCCAGAAAACATCCCGAACAATGCAGAAAAACGCCCCGAAAAACGCGCCTGAAAAACGCGCCAGAAAAACGCATAGCATTTCGCCATCAATCGTGGCTGTGTGTCGGTACCACTTCCCGCCGCGAATGCCGCCTTGGCGCCATCTCATCAGCAAGACGCGGGTTCAACGACCCGCCGCGCAAAAACGCCGCGCAACGCGCGCAAATCATGTTTTGCGCGCGCCCGCCCCCCCCCCCCCCCCCGATGGGAAACGGGAGCCGACGGGGCTCAGCTGAGGGCGGAAAAACGCGCGCCGCGCCGGGCCGCGCGCGCAAAAACATCCTCATCGGTCGCGTCTGTATGCATTTGACGTCGCCACGACGGCCGGACACAGAGCGAAAAAGACGCCTCCGTCGCGACCGACCGCCATTGTCGCGAGGTCATCGCCCCGGCTGTTGGTGTGAGCTGCAGCTCAGTTTTTATGACGTTTTTTGTTGGTTGCGCGGTGTCGCCAAGCTCCTGCATTGGCGGTCAGAAAATACATGATCGCCGTCGCTGTGACGGTGGTCTCGGGAGGATTACTGCCTGGAATATTCGACGGATGACGCTGTCAGGGTCGGCTCGGATCGCTCTGCCAAGGTCATAGTTGGGTCCGCTGTAGCTTCGGCTTAGCGTTTTATTTATTTATTTATTTACTTATTTATTTATTCTTTACCATTTCATTAGCTGCTCCGTATCGACTGTCTTGCTACTCTGGTCCATAAAACTCAAGGAAGCAAAAAAAAATATGTTTACTGTATTTTATTTTTAAGATACCCACATCAAGCCATATCGGCAAGGACTCCAGTTAACACTTCTCTATCTTTTTAATTCAATCATTATTTTCTTTAGACTCCAATGAGCAATAGATACCCATTTCTACAGAAAGCTTCTTGCTCTTTTGCTCCTTCATCCTTGCACCACCTATAAACGGATTCTGCTTTCAACCAAGATGGCTCAGTCTGCGGCGTGGAACAATCTTTTCGTACCACCGAACGAGGTCGCGGTTCGCACGGGGGGGGGGGGGCTGTAGTCAGCTGTTTCGGTCCCAGTTGGGGTCGATCGACGCTAGAGACGGCGTCGTATGGGTCGCGGTGGTAATTGTCGGTCACGGGTGAGGGTAGGAAGCCAGCCACGGAGAGACAAATGGGCGCTTTTGGGCATAGAATTATTCTGCCACAGCTTCCAAACTTAACCGAGATGTAAAGATCTAATAGGAGCTTGAGTATATTCCTTCGGAACATTTTTCTATTCATCTTATTCTGAATTGCCTTTTGCTTACAGAAAGCTGTTATGTCGTATTTTCATTATTATAATTGCTTGGGTAATAATTTTTCAGTGATGCTTTCCACTTTACAGTGTTGTCATTATCCAATGAACTTCCGGCGGCACAAGGCTACTTCCCAAATTAAAGTGCCGGCCTAAAAGCGATTTAACATCCCACGACGGGCTTGACATTCGAATAAGCTTTGTCAAAGCGTGTTCCAGCTTCGCGGATTCAGCCCTCGCTCAGCGGGCATTTATTTTATTTATCAGTGCCTGGAAAGGACATTGCATGTCATTATGCTATGTTCAAAGTCAGAGTGAGTCTCCGGCATGTTAGCCCGAAGGTCAATTTCCGCCGGGAAAAGTCCCGGCTTGAAGTCTCGGGAAAGCAAAGATCAGAGCTTTTGGGTGTGTGGTGCTCCCCAGCCGTTTTGGCTCTGCCCTAAGCGCCCTGATTTACATAAGCTCAATATTGACAGTTCGAGAATGACCTTGCTCCGTCGTGTCCTGAACGCGGATAAACATTCGTGAAATGGTCGGGGGACGCGTAATGCAGTTCCATACAAAAGTGTCATTCTGTGAGTAGCACTCTGCACTTGTTAGCATGTGCACTAAACAGCCTCGCTTGCATCGTTGGAAATGCATAATATCACGTCAGCTGAGCGTGTGGCGTTTGCCACTTGCAACTCAAAATTTGATAAGCATCTTCCTGACACCGAGAAATGATGTTGCGTCGAGGTCAATTTTAAGGCCTTTTCAAGAGGTGATATAAAGTGATTTGATTCAAGACTGATTTGACCGCCTTGTCTTTGATTCGCTTCCCCCCAGCAATCCTTCCGAACTATTCTTGGCAGTATCGCTGCATAACCCTGCCATTTGGCAGCATATGGCAGCAATTTGGCAGCGGCGCTGCCAACGGAGCGTGAAGCGTTCACTGGGGACTGCTGAAGCCCCACTGAGTTCGAGACGCCGCTGCGTCGAAAACAGCCTCAAACGCCCGGTGGCATAGATCACGACCTCAGCCCGGGGGTGACCTTGGACGTCCTCTGAATGTCAGCGGCCCCGCCGAGTTAGTTGCACGCGAGCTGTAATCAGTGTCTAGCCGGAGGCGGGCCGCCGTGGGTTTGGAGTGCAGCGGTGCGCGCAGTCAACAGGGTAGTTCCGTGCGCGACTCAGACCCGAAAACAACCGGTCGGATGTTGTTTATAAGAACGGGGTCAGTGACTTTGACATGTCTTTGTGTATGGACGAATTGGTCTCTGTCGGGTCTGGGGTACTGTCGTGGATAGATAGGTCTTTTTGATGATATTTCTGGTCGGGAGGACACAAAACAAACACGATGAATCAGTTAGATGCCACTGTCTGACGCTGACACATCACCGCATTGTCATGGAGATCGTTGGAAACGAACGGGAGGTGCCGAGGAAAGGGTCATAGGGTGCTCGGGGACGGGGAGCGTGCCAGTGGTTGTGCAACACTCCCCTCCCCCTCCCCACCTCCTAAACACTCCCAGCGGAACAGTTATAACGACCGTGCGACCCTGACTACCTCGCTGTCCCACTTTGACCCCTAGCTCGCCCTCCCCACCCCCAGTAGCGGCAGAACGCTCACAGCAGCGCCGCGGAGCGTCTCAGACGGCTCGGCAGCGTGATTGACGCTAACTTTGTGCCGCAAGTTAGCGCTGGGTCGCTAGTGTGGCGTTCTGGACGTGTTCGGAGGCCCGCGCCGGCTCAGCGGAAGCCAGAGTGGGCGGAGAACTATAATGATGGTGCTCGTTTGCTCCGGGTCTGGCGGCGGCATTACGTCCTGCTGTCCGCCTACGGGCGTTGTTGTTTGTGAGATAGAGATGACGCGCAGATGAGCGTAGTTCCTACGACGGGGAAGCTAATGTCAATGAAATAAAATTATAGTTGTGTTATTGCCGTAAAAGCGAGCCTAGCACCATGCTGCAGCAATGCAGCCTCGAGAACATCGCATGCATCTTTAATGTGGCAATTGCAAAGTCGAAAAACTGAGATTCCATTACCCTCCTTATCTCTTCTCCCTCTCCTCTATCTCAACGTCTCTCCCTTCCTGTCTTTCCCTCCCTGTCTCTCTCACCGTCTTGTTCTCGGCATAAGGTTTTGTCACACTGCAGTTCTCTCGAAAATATCTTCCTAGTCTTTTGTCATCTGGATTCATTTCCACATAACATTCCTTGTTCTCAGAGGTATTGCATCCCACTGTGTCATTTTCCTCTACCAGCGATGTGAACCCAGATCCTCTCCTCCTCTAATAGACCTCTATGAAGCAGCCCTCCAACCTCCAGCCCTCCTTCTAGCCTTCCATCCACCAGCCGCTCTCTGTCGTTTGTCTCAATTTACCCCGTCGGCTGGGCTCGATAGCCCCATGAGGCCTGACCTCGCGCTGTGGCTGTCGGCTGTCGCCTGAAGCTGCCGAGGTCACCGCTGCCAATAATCCGTCCCGGCCATGTTATCCGGTGACTTAGTTTGTCTTTGCCAGCTCGGCTGACTACTGATTATCAGCTGATTGCTTGTATGGTTTGGCTCAGATATAGATTCCTGATTGGTCTAGGTCCATGACGCCGCTTATTTTTGTGACCTTGGTCTTGGGAACACATTTCTTCAGGCATAATGCGGGTACTGTCTATGTCTACTTGTGACGTTATAGATGCTCGAAACATCACTCCTTTTCGATGGTCAGCTCATTTTTGACACACAGTCGAAATCAAACGTCTGCCCGTCCGTCGTTCATAGATACGAATGTGATTCTTTTTGCAGTTGCGCAGCTTGCTTGTCTTTCCTAAGCCGTTGCATTGGCTGCTAATCTCGCTCCGTAAACACTTTTGTCCGACGTTCCGTGGATAGTCTCGTCTTTTCCCGTAATTGTCAGAAGTTTTGCTTTTGCCGCGTACCGCCGTTCGTCACGATCGTTTTTCGTCTTCGTCTTCTTCGCGTACCTTTCGTTTGGTCCGTTCCGTTATTTTGAGCGAGTGGGCACAGCTCTATCGCTCCACCATTCCGTTCAGTCATTTCATGCTCCCGCCGGTCCATCGTTCCGTTTTGTCATTTCCTACTAGCGGATCTGTTATATCGCTCGTTCCGTTCCGTCGTTCCGTTCCATCATTTAGTGTCCCGGCGTTCCTTCGTTCCGTTATGTCATTTCTTCGAGCGGGCCCGTTATATCGCTCCATCGTTCCGTTTCGTCGTTCCGTGCCGTCGGTCCGCTCCTGACGAGGTCACTTGGGTCCGCCCGTCGCGTCGACCGACGGTCTGCGTCGCCGCCGTCGCCCGGTCGATGGTCGGTATCGATGTGCCGCCGCGCCGTCCTTCCAATGTCGCCGTCGTGGCCGACGCGACGGCCTTCCAGGGACGCGTCGAGAACGACGCGACGGCCTTCCAATGTCGCCGTCGAGCACGACGAAGGACGCGGCTGCGCGGCGCCGGGCGGGCTGGGACCGGCGGGGCGGCACGAAGAGGTGGCGACTGTAAATGCCGGTGTAGCTTGCAGGGGTTACGAATAGGGATGGTGTGGAGTTGGGTGTAAACTGACGTTCACAAACTGGTGAACAGTGAACTGGTGGGGCGAGTAAGTGTGATTCGTTCTGCTGGAGTTTCCCATGACAGCAGATATTTTGCAGTAAAACATGGAATGCAATGTATCAGGATGAAGTGATATTTATAGATTAACTTGGCGGAAAACTCATCAGGTATCCAAGTACCACAATCATTAACTTTTTTTATAAGCAAACTAGCAGAGTTCATTTTCAACCAGAGGCCTTTTGCGCCAAACACCAATATAGATTGAGTCGTGTTACTATGTTCGTAGTTAGCTGACCTACGATGATAGATTCTTTCTCACCAGCCCATAACGTAAGTCTGCAGTTCTTGAGTAAAATTCTAAGTAAATCGCCACGGAAAACATATGTATTTGACGTATTTGAGTGTGTATCCCTTGCAGCAGAATCCAAGTAAATCGCAATTTACCTAGGAAGGTATTTTGGCGCAAGAGGCCTCTGGTCATGAAATGTCCCGAGTTGCATGCGTTCTGTAACGCCATGCAACGCTGAATCACACAAACTTAATATTTAAACGGTGCCATTTCGTTGAAATCCCTGCTAAGCCGATCTTGCAGAATGTATCGTGTTGGCTCGTATGACGTTTGGCGCACAGGTGTGCAGAACTAAGGTCGGCTTTTGTGTCTGTTCTCTGTCACACATGAAGTGGGACTTGTCACCAGTCTGGTCATTATCTTCGGTGACACCTGATCCTCAATAAAGCAGGCTATCTGATAGTTACTGCCCAAGATTAGTGCTGAGGTACTGTGGTATTTATTATACCAAAGTAATACACAAGAACGGACATTGAAAAAGTACAAGTCCCTGATGAGAATCTAAAACAAGCAGTTTGAGATTTCATAGAATACCACAAAATGAGAAACATTGAACTGTGGAGAGTCCACCGGCACCGTTGAAAAGAGCTGCGCCCCATTTTCAAATTATATAACATAGTGCAGAGCCAAAGGTAATTAATGTATTGCAAGGCGATTGATCTTTGCAGCTGGACTTTTGCCACCGCCTCCCGACGCAGTTTAGAGTTCGGCGGGGACACTGCTCCCGGTGACATTTTACTCTCCCCTCCCTCCCTCTCTCCTCTACCTGACTGCCAAACGACAGCATGACAGTGGCCACGAGCCAGAGATAGCACACGGCGACCCTCTGCCCTCTCTCTCTCTCTCTCTCTCTCTCTCTCTCTCTCTCTCTCTCTCTCTCTCTCTCTCTCTCTCTCTCTCTCTCTCTCTCTCTCTCTCTCTCTCGCTCGCGACCTTGGCCTGTCATCGGCCGCTATTTAAACTGACTACCATTTATTCTGAGCAGGACGCGCCGTTGGTTTCCACAAGTGCCGAGTGAGTTGTGCGTGGTGGTTTGAGTCTTCGTCAGCTCGTGCTATTGTTTGGAACGCGACCCTGCTGTGACTCGGCTCATTTCGCTGGTCAGTGTATCAGCAAGTGCGCTCACAGCGCTGCATTAATGCGAGCGCCGGATCTTTGAAAGTTATTGGAGGACACGGCCACGGGTCCCACAGGAATGATCCTTTGGTCGCCAAGTGAGCGTTAGGCCCCCGTTGCCCGCGCCACTATCACCAAGCGTTCGCCTCAGTGCTCCGCTCGCCGTCCGTCGCAGTCGACGACTGCCGTTCGCGCCTCTCGGCTCTCCTGCCAGCGGCGCGCCCGTTCCTACACTCCCCTTCGCACCACCCCGGTCAGGGTCTGCCCCGCGTCTGTCGGCGGGGTGATTTATCTGTCTCCGACCCCCGTCTCCCTTTGCTCCGGTCACGTTCAGTGGCGCCCGGGCAGGGTCCTAACCTTCCATAGCCGCGTCGCCGCTATGAGTTGATTAGGCCCCCGTTGCCCGCGCCACTATCACCAAGCGTTCGCCTCAGTTGGCTGTCAGCGGCCGAAACCACTCGCGTCGGCTCGTTTGTAGGGGGACGGCCCCTAAAAAACGCCAAATACACCCAATGGAATGAAAAAGTCTTAGGCTAAGCGTCCGCTGCCCACACCTTTCTCGATCTCTGCTGAGCAGTTAATGGTTTGACCACGAATCCGGGCACATGCCGCATGCGGAAAGGTTCCCAGTGTGTTCCGCTGGCGATGCCCGGTCTGTTATTGCGGCATGGCTCTTGGTGGTGAGTTTGGGTACTCGAACCATTAGTTAGTGTGAACCGGGGCGGCGAGGGACTCCCTCCACCCCAAGGTCGGCTCCCGTCCTGAGTCAGCTGTGACTGGACCCCATACTCCCCGCACAGTGCCGCCAGTGACTCACTGTCGACCGGCGTGGGGGCGCCGCGACCCACTAATGGAACGTGACCGTGTTCGGGGTGTTCGTTAGTCGTCTGCCTCTCGTGGCCGCCGGGGGACCAGCGGGGGAGCCGGGTCGTGCGGCGTCGGCTGGTATCAGGTTGCGGCGGGCGGCCCGTCCCGCCGCTGTCGCCCGGTTTGAGGACCGTGGCGGCCCCACTGTGGGCCTCTGTGGCCCCGCGGACAGTACCGGCAGGCGGGCCCGCGGCTGCCCCGGCGTTGACTGTCTCATCAGCCGGTCCGGTGTCATGGCGGTGCCGGGGCTGTGCCAGCGGCCGGCGGCCGGCTCTGGCTCCGCCGATGGCTGTCTTCTCTGACTGGCGGTCGGCGCGGGCGGCCTTGGGGGAGGGGGGGGAGGGGCGACTGTGGTTCCCGGCGGCCCTGCCGTGTCGTTCGCTGATATTCCGGTGTGTGTGAAGCCATGCCTGGACACACTGCGGTGAGAGGGGGGGGGGGGGGTCCGATCCGATGGTTTTGTCCTCGTGTCGGTCTTGGACCCCCGTGTTCACGGCCTCGGGGTTGTGATGTTTAGCCCGGCACGCTTCCCGGCGCCTAAACCGACGTCATCGGTGCTGGCTAAAATGGAATGCCGCGAATCTGGGATCCGTGGCCTGGTTTCGCCTTTGATATCGTGCTGCAGATTATCTAGTCGTCGGCAGCGGTCCCGTAGACCTATGTTGCGCGCAACTTAGCCGCGGCGTCGGCGGCGGACCCGGTTTACGTGCTCATATGACCGCACATACATCAATGAGGTTTGTATGGCCATGTGGCCGTGAATGACTGGTAGAAAGGTTGTGCATAGATTCCGGTGCTGTGATGGCACCGCACGCAAAGCACAGTGCCTCACGGAAAGTAGGAACGGTGCATTGTTAGCGTACTTTAAACGCACCTACCCCTACCTAAGAATCACGTGCTGTTCATGAGGCCTGTGAGCACGGGCGCCGATGACTTTTCTGCCGCTCCGTTCTGGCCTGCGGGATGACAACTTTGCCTTGCCAGCGCATGTGGGGACTCACATTTGGCAGCTGCTCGCACGGGTTACCGTGGGTGGGCAGGGTTCGCGAAAGTGTCGGCTGCCAGCTTGCCGCAGATTGCAGTGTCGCGACGCTTACTCGGAGTCTCGAGATTGGGGAGCCGGCAGGCAGCGGCGTAGTCGGTGTAGTTGTGTCCGGGCATGATCTTGCATGCATTTTGTCTGTGCTTGCTCGATTCCTGCACTCAGAATACACTTTGAGAGCAGTTTGAATAAAGACTCAATTGAGCGCTGAAACCAGCCTCAAATGTGTCTGATTTTAAAACGGTTTCAGTAAGGCTTCCTAAGGGCTCATGTACCCGAATACTGGATTCAAGCGATACCGAAACTGGGGTTCGGACTGGAAACTGGTTTCATAGTGAGACTAATTTTTAAAAGCTTGACACCGAAAATAGGTACCGACTGAGCTCTGTTTCTGCGATCAATGGCGTTGCTCAGAAAATATTCTCAAAATGTGTGATCTGTTTTGAATCGGGGACATTAGCCCGAAACTGATCTCTGAGACCGAAAATGGAGAAACTGTTTTCTCAGTGTGTGCGGATTGTTCGTTCGGTCTCGTCTGCCACCGTTGAGCCCAGTGTTTCGGACATTTGACGAAAGAAGTTCATAGTCTGTCGATAGCTAGATGCCTGTCGAGTTGCAGAGCAGCCGAAGCATGACGCAGACCGGGTGTGTATGTGTGTGTGTGGGGGGGGGGGGGGTGCGTGTGTGTGTGTGTGTGTGTGCGTGTGTGTTAAGCGCAAAGTGGCCGAGGCGTCGGCAGCGGACCAGGTGTGTAGTGTAGACAGAGTGGCCGAGGCGTCGGCAGCGGACCAGGTGTGTAGTGTAGACAGAGTAGCCGAGGCGTCGGCAGCGGACCAGGTGTGTAGTGTAGACAGAGTGGTCGAGGCGTCGGCGCCGGACCGGATGTATGCGTATGTCGATTTGCAGAAATACGGAGGCGGCCACTTAGAAAATACTTTGAGACCTTTTTACAAAGAGACTCCTTGAGTGCTAAACCGAGCCTCCAAGGTGACTGGCTGAGATGTGTTTCTGCGGCAGCGTATGTCCATCAGGTTGCGTTCGGAAGCGCTTCTCGAAGCGTGGTCTGTTTTGACAAGGGGCATTATCCCATCTAACCAACCCCGCCACGTTGCCTCGTCAACAAGTGCTGCTTTATCTCGCTATTGAAGCGGCTCCCAGGCAGGTTTCGTGTCAGGTTTCGTGGCAAGATGTTATATGCGATGACAATAGCGTGTCTGAACTACGCCTGCCAGACTCCGATCGAATCGCCGGCGTGACTAAATGGTCTGCGTTCCGTGTTGTACGGTACGGCGGTGAACCTCCACGAGTGACCAGGTCGCCGGCGATCGACTCAGGCTCTGATGTCACTAAAATGCGCTTTAGTAAGCTAAGTGCCTACCGTGTTGCAGAGGGCCGAGGTGACGGCGGCGCACCTGGCGCCTGTAAGTTGCAGAGTAGCCGAGGCGTCGGCGGCGGGCCTGATGCGTGTGCATGGGTTGCAGATTAGCCGAAGCGCCGGTGGCGGACCCGATGTGTGCAGGGGTTACAGTGCAGCCCAGGCGTCGGCGGCGGGGCCGATGTATGTGCATGAGTTGCGGAGTAGCTGAGGCGTCGGCGGCGGTCCTGATGTACTTACGTGCAAGGGTTGTAGCGTAGCCGAGGCGTCAGTGGCGGACCTGATGCGTGTGCGTGAGTTGCAGGGTAGCCGAAGCGTCGGCGGCGGACCTGATGTATGTGCCGTTGCAGAGTAACCGAGGCGTCGGGGGCGGACCTGATGCATGTGTGTGATTTGCAAGAGTAGCCGAGGCTTCGGCGGCGGACCTCATGTACGTGCGAACATGGGTGGAGAATTGTTTTCACAGTTGGTATGGCGCCAGTTGCTCGAAACAATACTATCGTGTTTTATTCTTATCAAACTGAAATCCTTAAATTTCGTAGCTTTTACCCTGAAAAGTTGGTATGGCATTGCCATACCATCTTTTAAGTTGGTGTGGCGCGTGCCATGCCTGCCATACCATATTCTCGACCCATGCCGGTGCAGATTCCACGGGGTGGCTGAGGCTATACGACGGCGGGCCTGATGTGTGTGCATGAGTAGCGGAGGAGCCGAGGCGTCGGCGGCGGACCTGATGCATGTGTGTGAGTTGCAGAGTAGCCGAGGCGTCGGCGGCGGACCTGATGTATGTGCGTGATTTGCGGAGTGGCCGGGGCGTTGTCGGCGAACCTGATGTGTGTGCGTGGGTTGCAGAGTAGCCGAGGCGTCGGTGGCGGACCTGATGTATGTGCAGTGCAGTGTATTGATGTCAACTACGGAAAAACGGAATACCGATACCAAACCAAGTACCAGCCTATGGTTCATTATACCATCAAAATACCGAACACATTAACTAGGAATCAAATACCAAGTACCGAGTTGGTATCAGTATGGTATCGGTATACCGAAAAGTTGTATCCGAGGACATCTCTAGTGCAGAGTAGCCGAGGCGTCGGCGGCGGACCTGATGCATGTGCGTGCCGAGGCGTCGGCGGCGGACCTGATGTATGTGCGGTGCAGAGTAGGACGTCGACTACGGAAAATCGGAATACCGATACCAAACCAAGTACCAACCTAGGGTGCATACCAACAAAATACCGAACACATTAGGAATCAATTAGCAAGTACCGAGTTGGTATCAGTATGGTATCGGTATACCGAAAAGTTATATCCGAGGACATCTCTACTGCAGAGTAGCCGAGGCGTCGGCGGCGGACCTGATGCATGTGCGTGCCGAGGCGTCGGCGGCGGACCTGATGTATGTGCGGTGCCGAGTAGGACGTCGACTACGGAAAATCGGAATACCGATACCAAACCAAGTACCAACCTAGGGTGCATTATACCAACAAAATACCGAACACATTAGGAATCAAATACCAAGTACCGAGTTGGTATCACTATGGTATCGGTATACCGAAATTTGTATCCGAGGACATCTCTACAGCAGAGTAGCCGAGGCGTCGGCGGCGGACCTGATGCGTGTGGGTGCCGAGGCGTCGGCGGCGGACCTGATGTATGTGCGGTGCAGAGTAGGACGTCGACTACGGAAAATCGGAATACCGATACCAAACCAAGTACCAACCTAAGGTGCATTATACCAACAAAATACCGAACACATTAGGAATCAATTAGCAGTATGGTATCGGTATACCGAAAGTTATATCCGAGGACATCTCTACTGCAGAGTTGCCGAGGCGTCGGCGGCGGACCTGATGCATGTGCGTGCCGAGGCGTCGGCGGCGGACCTGATGCATGTGCGTGCCGAGGCGTCGGCGGCGGACCTGATGTATGTGCGTGCCGAGGCGTCGGCGGCGGACCTGATGCATGTGCATGAGTATGTATGTGCGTGAGTTGCAGAGTAGCCGAGGCGTCGGCAGCGGGCCTGATGTATGTGCAGTGCGGAGTAGCCGGGGCGTCGGACGCATTGCAGTTGCAGAGTAGCCGAGGGGTCGGCGGCGGACCTGATGTGTGTGCATGAGTTGTAGGGTGGCCGGAACCAGGTGTTTTGTGTGTATCGCGTCGCAGGTTGGGGTGCCGCGTTGCACGACCCTTCAAAGCGTGCCTACCAGGCTCCCCGGTTTCCTTTACGATTGCGTGTGCGCTTAATATGCCTCTGAATAGATGCGCGTCAGTCGCCGGGGAAACCATCCTCATGGTGGCGCCGCGTCAGTCGCCGGGCAACCATCCTCGTGGTGTAGCCGCCAAGGAACCGCACTCCGCTGTACGTACCCCCGAGCCGTGCTCGATACGCCTCACCTGCCGTGCCGGCGTTAGTGTGCCTGACCATAGAATCCTTGTAGCCGTTGGTACTCCCCACAGCTTCCCTGGCTCCCTTCTCGCTCGCTCTCCGCTCCACTCGCCGGCGGCCATGTCGGCGTTAAGGAGTGCGTGATCGGATAATCCTCGTAGCCGTTGGCACTCCGCACGGATTCCTTAGCTCACTTCTCGCCCACTCTCTGCTCCGCTCGCCGTCCGTCGCAGTCGACGACTGCCGTTCGCGCCTCTCGGCTCTCCTGCCAGCGGCGCGCCCGTTCCTACACTCCCCTTCGCACCACCCCGGTCAGGGTCTGCCCCGCGTCTGTCGGCGGGGTGATTTATCTGTCTCCGACCCCCGTCTCCCTTTGCTCCGGTCACGTTCAGTGGCGCCCGGGCAGGGTCCTAACCTTCCATAGCCGCGTCGCCGCTATGAGTTGAGTATGAGGGTCTACGAGTATGTGTGCTACTGTGCTAGCCTGTTACGGAATGCGCTGAATGTGGAGGGCTGCAGGTGCCCGCGGCATTGCCAGGTGTTATTGATTTACATGGCGCAGCCCGCTGTCGAATGAAAGAGCATAGTTGAACGGGCGGAACTTTATCGTTTGTCGGGGTAGCAATTTATGTATCGTGGTCTGGGCCCATAATCGCACACGATATTGGGAACGGTAACACTGAATAGTTTCGATATGGGGCAACGGATGCAAAGGGACTTTACATTTGTAAAGCCTAGCTTCTGAGGCGATGCTTCGTAAGGTGTAACCCGCTTCCACAGTTTCCTGATAAAGTGTTATGTATTTTACAATACCATTTGCTATTTTTGTTCAGTTCTGCCCTTTGCAACGACGCACAACAAACAACGTAGGCTCATATATCGAGATGGATGAAGAAAAGCAATCATGCTAAGCAATAATGCAGTTGGAAAATATTCATATTTTTGAAAGGTTTCAACGTTTGAAGCCGTAGCGTACCACCCAAACAAACCCACATTTCTTCGCGATTAGAGCTTACGATTGGGGATCGAACCCTGCGCACTTGAGCTCGCTCGTACCGTAATATCCTGTCGATGGGACGCTCTGGTAACTGTAATATCAGCCCACCCATCGGAGGCCCTATCAGGTGGAGACGCGACCGGCCTATCGAACTCGGCGGCCGCGGCTCCGGAGGTGGACGGGGGGGGGGTGAAGCCCCACCTTCGCCCTGTGACCTTCTGGTGACCTTTAGCGGCACCACAGCGTCACATGTGGCAGCTGCCACCCCCTACCCCGTCCCTGCCTCCTACACCGTCAATAGCACCCAGGTATAGCACGTTCTGTGCTGGCGCAAGTGTTAGCTGTACCCAGATTCGTGACGGAACAGTCATAGAAATGCCTGACGGAACTTGATTGGATAAAAACAGGATCAGATGGAGCTGAAATCGGTCGGCTTAGAACCGTTTTTGCTACTTCCAAGATCTTTGATGAACGGGAAACGTCAACTAGCCTTATATCTGTGACAGAGGTCTTTGCTTGCATGCTGATATACAACTAATATAGCCGGGACAAAAGATAGCAGTGTTTTCATAAGACTTAAGCAAGAATGCATGTCTAAATCAATATGTCGAGCACACCAGAATTCCTCTTTGCTCCTGTGCTATTTATTTACGCCTTAGTATTCGAAAGTAACTCTGTAAAGTCTCTGCCACGCTGTAGTCGAGGTCCCTTGACAACAGTCGCCTCTTGCCCTCCCTGGAACCGAGATCACACATCCTCCACTTGTGTTGCTGACAGCGAGAGTCGCCTTTCAGCCTGATCATTAACGCTGCGTCGCTCTCGGCGTTCACGGGCTGTGGAGCACGCCGAGCGTGATACAACTTCAAACGGATCCGTGTCACGGCCGCAGGCCCCGAGGGCACGGACTTGACCCGCGCTGTGTAGCGCCTGGATGATTTAGTGTGCAGAGCGGAATGGGCATTGGGCATGGGTGTTGATCACACTGTCATAGCGCTGCATGAAATGCTAATTTATGGTTGAGACTTTTGGCGGAAAAATAACGTTGTCACGCTCACGGGTGTGGCCTGGACGGGCTATTTTGAAGTCTCCTATGAATGATAAACTATGAAATTTAGATCTGCCAACTCGTTTGTGGTTGATCCACTGCATTTGGATTGAAAGCTGATGTGGATTGGTATGTGATACAGCATGGGGAATAAATTATTTGATGACAATTGCTAACCTACTTACATACCGATATCGGTCTTCGCAATGTAAGATCACGCCTTTTCTCTTTCAACCATTTGGTTCTCTTCGAACCAAGAAGTGTTATTACGCCGTTTACCTCTATCGGAACAGTTCTCCTCCCTGGCTGCTAATTTCTACAGCCGTTACCTATTGATTTTCTGAGGTGCTTGCTCTCTGAAATCTTCATTTAAAAGGTCACGGAAATGCAGTGCTCTGAATCGTCTGAGATGCTCCACCGTGACGGCGGAAGTGAGGATATCTTCATTTATCGGTTCGTGGGAAAGCTCTTAGACTTTACTGTATCAAATACCCGCCTGGATACTGGCAGTTCCTGGAACACTGGGCATAATAAATTATGTAGGGTGAAGTACCAGTCCAAAGGTGAAGAGTTGAAGGAAAAACTGCCTGCAACCTAAATGAAAGTCTTTTGCTCAGAATCGTCACTGAAATCATATCAAATTTAAAAGGCCACGTTTACGTGGCATTTCTGGCATTCCTTTCCAGCCTGCAACTGTGAACTGAAACGTTACTGCAGCTGTTTGTTTGTCGGCCTTGAACGGCTTGGTGTCACACACTGTACACGGCTCGTTTTCACCGACAAAAACATCGTTCTAGCGCCGGTCTGAACCGCAGTTTAGACCGTCATCGTGTCACAATTGGCCGGGCCGGGGGTTAGAATTCAGCCGGCCCCGACCGACAGACCGTGCCACTGTCAAGGTTTGCCTCCGGCGGCGGGGCTGGCACCGTGCCACCCCCACCCCCATCCCCCTCGCGTGACCGACCCCTCCCCGAAGGTCACGTGATTCGCGTTGGCAGCGGGGACGCGCAGTCAACACGGTCCCTCGCGCAGCCTGCCTGGTGCGCGGAGCAGAGGCGGGTTGTTCCCAGATTGGCTTTGTGCCAAAGGGTGTCATTTGTCCGGTCATCAACTCTTCTGCTGATGCATATTTCTTCTGCCAGTCTTGAAAGAAAAAATATAAGGAGAGCATTCCGTAAGGTATCTTTTTAGAGAACGGGTGATTTTTTTAGATTATTTGTTGCATCAATGGATTTCACGAACATTATTTCATACTCAAGGCTGGTCATGCTCCTGCACAGACTGCAACATCACGCATTAAATCCTCCCCAGTCCACAGTGGGGATTTTTCCGATCTAGCACGTATTTATTCGTAGAGGGCAAACCATAGGTAGTATTGTAGCCAGATTGTGCACAGATGTTGGCTGGTGTGTTCTGGTGAGAGTGTTACCTGTAAATGTGCATAATCAACATAGTATAGGGGGGTCAATTGGACCCCCGGCTCAGCTGTTTGGCCCCTGATCAAGCTAGAGCTTCGCGGAAAAATCAAGCGTGCTGTCTATGACGAGATGAGGCCGAATATATCCAATTTCAAAGTCCAAGGTCATTAGTTGACTTTCCAAGTCAAGTCAATGGCCCAACTAAAGATGGAAAATCGAGACCTCTTGGAACTTCGTAAAGTTAGGATGTTACGGGATATTTTGGGGTGCTGATCACGAATTTCATGTTAGTTTTGATCACAGACGATGTCTTCATGCATTTAAGCCAGGTCGGGTCAGGTCAGGTCAGCCAGTAGACGTCCTGCCGGCCATCCATAATAGGTGTCACCTACTACTGACAGCTTCGTAACATGGTACGAAGGCACCAGAACTACTTCGTAAATATTCAAATGGTTGCTAAATTCGAAATCAACACCAAAAACTACCCTAGAAGCAAGTAAAACTCGAAAAAGTGAACCAAGGTCATCAAAGGTCAATGACCTTGACCTGACCTTCACGTGACCTTGACACCCACCAAAATGCATGGCACCAGCATCATTTCACATATTTGAACGTTTAAAACCACAAAAAGACTGGAAACCGCGGATAATGTGAGCTGGCATACGCCGAATCGCGATTCCGGCCAAACATGGTCTCGAGAAATATGCCACAGGTCAAAGGTCAGTTGGGTCAGAGTCATGAAATTTTTAGGTTAGATGTAAAATTGATGATCTCGAGGGCAACGAAAGTTTCGTCACGATCGGCTGCTTTTTGCGCGAGTGATTTGCGGAAAACCATGGGGTTTTATCCGACCCCTTCCCCCTCCCCCTCCCCACTAGTGCTAGGGTTAATAAGGTTGCGGTATGTATAATTTACGCCTGTGATCCTATTCCTCATGAACGTGTCTCAGAAAATATGCATCATATAAGTCAGGAAATAAAATTATTCGCCTATGTCTGGAACATACCTATATCGTGCTGTTTGCTCTAGCGCTCCTAGAGTGGGGTATTAAGATACTCTAATGCGAATATTCCGTGTTCAGGCAAGTTCCGGCAGCCAAACTAGGCGTTGTCTTGTGCAGGAGAAAGTGGCGAATTGGATAGGATATGTTTCGGAGTGGAAAAGTGTGGAAAACATTGTTGATTTCCTACATTTATCTAGAATACCATTCCTTCAATATGGTGTCTGTAAGGGTTTTTTGTAAATGGCATTTTTGTGACCTTAGTAAGGTTGTGGCATACTTTCTGTTTGCCATTCCATTCCTAATATAGGTGCCTTTCAGAAGATATGCAACTTTAAGAACTCGCAAGAATAAAACCAACAGGACAGGACAATGAAATTGAGCCATACTTTCGGTCCTTACTGAGCCCATTGAGTAATCACGCATGAGTGTGAACTTTGGGCGCATTTTTCCTAGTGTTGCTGTGGACATACAGATAAAACAATGCCATATATGAAAAATTCAGACATTTCTTAGCCCCACTGACACATAAAATAAACAAAAACCCAAAAAAGCTTTTTTGAATTAATACGCGCTAGATCGGAAAAATCCCCACTGTGCAGTCGGGCTGAATCTGACGACGACCGTGACGTGTTTTCTGGTTGGCACCGTGATGTGACAGAAGCCGTGACTTGATGCCTGATACGAGCGTGCCAGGTGCTACAGTTTATCACTAAGGTGGCGATGTGGCTGGACATGACTCATCCTGATATGCACTCTTTGGGTGAAATATGTGGCTAGGGCGTTGAAACAAGGGATAGTCCCGGACCATGAGCTGGGGCACAGCTAGGTCTCTTGTTGGCGCAGTGACAAGCATGGTGACGTGTTTTTCTGCCAGTTTGGGGATCTTATG
This sequence comes from Amphibalanus amphitrite, assembly GCF_019059575.1. NCBI lineage: Eukaryota > Metazoa > Arthropoda > Thecostraca > Balanomorpha > Balanidae > Amphibalanus > Amphibalanus amphitrite. The sequence goes on from NW_024883313.1 coordinate 64,601, forward strand.
GGGATTTGTCCCTAAGGATGAGTTTCAAAACATGTTTATGAGAGTGGAAGAGGAAAAGTGAAATACCGACGTTATTTACCTCACCATGAGCCATTATTTTTCATGTCAATGGCCAGCTTTTCAGTCTGGCTCTCATGCTGCAGAAGAGTCCATTTACATAGTCCTCTCCGTTCCAACCAGTTCACGATGTTAACCATATTCCTTCTTCACCCGGGGGGGGGGGGGGAGGGCGGTAGTTTCTTTTCACTGGCTCTTGTCACTGACTCTTACAATGCTTTTCTTACAATACAACCGACAAATCCTTCTAATTGCTGCCTCTCGCATACCCCAGTCTGTCACAGCCCCCTGTCGCCGACCAGGCACTGACCGTCTCCTCCTTCTGTTTCAGATTGCTCTTCGCGGGCCCTCACCGACCTCCACCATGCAGCTGGAGATCCAGGTGGCCCTCAACTTCGTCATCTCCTTCATGTACAACAAGCTGCCCCGGCGAAGAGTCAACATCTTCGCCGAGGAGCTCGAGCGGGCGCTGAGGTTCCGCTTCCAGAGTCACTGGTACCCTGACAGACCGTGTCGTGGTTCGGCGTACCGATGTCTCCGCACTGGCGATCCCCTAGACCCGGTACTGGATGTGGCTGCTCGAGAGAGTGGTTTGGCGCTCACCGAAATCCGTCAGAATCTTCCTGAGGATTTGTCTGTCTGGATTGACCCCGGTGAAGTCAGCTACAGGATTGGAGAGAAGGGCACGGTGAAGCTGCTCTACTCGGAGCCGGCTGGAGGCGCTGAGCGACTCACTGAAGAGCGGTGCGACCGAGAGGTGACATCCACCTTCAACCCGGAGGCGCAATGCTTCCGGCCGATCGACGCGCTCTCGGCTTCGCTCGGATCGCTCTCGATGAGCGCGGCTCCAACTGGCAGCCCGTTCGGAGCGCCGCCGGCCGCCGCATCGCCGGCTCCCTTCAAGTCAGCCTCTCCGGCTCCGTTCGCCCCGCAGCGCCCCCGAGCGCCGGTCACCTTCACCACAGCGGCGTTCGCGCAGACGAAGTTCGGCAGCACCAAGCTGAAGAGCAGCGGCAAACGCGGCAACCGCATGTCCCCTACAGAGTTCAGCAACTACATCAAGCAGCGAGCGATGCTGCAGCAGCCTGCCCTGCTGACGCCGTTCCCACAGCATGCGAGGCCGCTGTCGCCGGCAGCTCCTCCGCCCCCTCCGCAGCAGCAGCAGCCCCAGATGGAGTCCTTCTTCGCCTCCAAGATGGCCACAGCTCCTCCGGGAATGAACACAATGCTGGATGCCGTGGACGCGTTCTCGACACCCCCTCCGCGCGCACCGCCCGGCGGAGGCGCCATGCTGGCCGCGCTGACCCCAGAGAGTCAGCAGCTGCTGGAGAGCCTGACGTACGCCTCCAGTTCGCATCTTCAGCATCTTCTGGTGGCTAACTGAACACAGCTGCTGACTGTCCGAACACGCGTCCTACGGGACCGGCGGCAGACGTCGGCACGACGTAAGGTGACCGACATCAGACAACGCGAGTCGGGAACAGGTGACCGAAGGACATCGTGGTATCCTCTAGTCGTTCAAGCCACTGTGATCGTTCTCTTTCGTAGTTTGTAGCCGTTGCATTTTGTGATAGCGAAGCTCGCGGCGTGGCTGATCGGTTGACTTCACGACGCGAAATCCTCAGCGATCCTCAGCGATCCAGGGAGGTCCTTGCCGATCCCTGGATATCCTCGGCGCTCCTGGGTGTCGCTCTGCGGTCGTCTTGGGGTCTTTCGTGGAAAATGTCCCGGGGTGACTCTCGCTTGTCGGAGCGAGCGGCCGTGGCCCGTCGGTCGGGCCAGCTTGCCACGCGAGGATGGCGTGGGTTGGGCTCGCGGGCTCCGATCGATACGAGGTGGGAGGGCCCCGCGAGACCCGTCTCGACGTCGGAGCTCCGTGTTGGCTGCTACCAGGGCTGGGAAAATGGGACTCCTCGGACCTTGAGCTGTGTGTGGACACGAGAGGATGATCAGGAGTATGCATCTGGGTTGTGGGTTGGAGACATAATTCTAACTCATTCGTGAGTTAGACTTGTGTGGTGGTTTGGCTCATGAGCACGAGTCGTTGCGTTCTTTGTGGGCGCTCCGGCTTTCCGCCCCATCCTGTCGGTGAGAAGGTGAGACTTCTCATCTCTTTCATTACAAAGGAGCGCGGAAGACATCGACTTCGAGGAACAACGCGGAAATACCAGGGGTGACGCCCCGCCATTGTGAGTTGGCGTTCTCGAAACTCCAACCGTGTTAAATTTCATTGTTGAATGGCATTGCCAGCTGAGCAAAATCTGGAAGAATGTTGGTGTTGATTGTTAGAATAACTCGTTTATGGCAGCTACGCTTTGGCCTGAAATTCTGACTCCACTTGGGAAGACTAGTACGATTGATGTTGGTATGTTCGGAATGAAAGCTTTAAGAGATTCCCAGGACACTGACGAATTGAAGAGCGGCACAATGGGCCCTCTTAGCTCCGTATCCTAAAAAAAGAACTGGCGTAAGCGTAAAGACGAGGCACTTAGCCAGTCAAACTTCATACCTCTTTGGGCCAGTATCGGAGAGCGAGGAAAACCAGCTATCCGAGCAAGATTGCTAGTTAAATGGTACCTGAGCTTGTAGTTATACCTCCTGCTGGAACTTTCACCGACCGATCGCACCGGGCTTTAAGGAATCGTTGTCTGTTGTGTGGGCCGTGGGGCTTATGAAAGCGTGATGATAGCGCTTTGTTGTTAAAGGTAGAGTTTATGCTGAGGGAGAGTGATTTAGCTTAGAAAGTTGCTGGATTGTTGGCGTGAAAGATGTGATATATGTCAGTTGTTTTATGGGTGATAGTAGACACATTTACAGCTATGAGCATTGCTCGGGAGGGTGCAGTGATAATTTATAATCTGTGTGACTGTGGGTAAGAAAGGTAACCCGTATCAGGTATAAACTTTCACCTAATGTCGCATATATCGAGGCTCGGAAGCTGTGTTGGCTGTCAAGAAGTAGAAGCTCCTATAATTAAGCCTATCTGCGCTGGAAATGTCATGGTGATCTTCATCTACAAATTGGTCCCAGAACCCCTGGTAAATTCATTCAGCTGAGTACTCGTAACCCCGGTTCACTTTCGCCTTTATGCAGCTATCCACGGCGAAATCCGGAATCGAGCGACGCGGTGACATGGTACGTGCGACACAGGACGTGCCGCAGGGAGGGACGACGACACGTGGCCGAGGCGGCGGCACGTGGCACGTGGCACGGCGCGCGGCCTGCCTCCCCGGCAGCGCCAGCGCCGTGCCGACTATCTCAGGCGCCCCAACCCAAATCCTGAACGGTACAAATGTTCGCTCGGGACGGACGACCGAGCCGCCGCCTGGCAGGGCGCGAGAGAGGCTTTATTTTCGGCGGGTGGTGGACTGTTTCCCCTCTAGCAGGTGGGCTTGTAGCGCGTGAGCGGCGTGACCCCTCGTGGCCCCTCGAGGTGCCCACGGGCGTCGAAACCTCGGGCCAGCGCACGCCTCTCCCCACCGCCCGCCGTCGCCGTCGGCGCCGCTGCGCGGGGGGCTAGAAACGTCGACCGCCGGGCCGCTCGACCCTGTGACCGTCGGCGAACAAAAGAAGGTCATCTGGTAACACGGTGGAGGCTGCCAGATGGAGCCCACCACCGACTGACGATGGCTGGCGGCGGCGGCGGCGGCGGCGGCGGAGTGGTGAGGAAGTTTGTAAATACGAGCGCTGTTTGAAGCGGGGCACCTTCTCGGGGTCTCGGCCACGGCAGCGGCCACCGGCTGTTCGCGGCCGTCTGTTCGACGCGTTCATGTTACTGTGTGCTTGCCGGGCAGCGCTGTACGTTTGCTCTTATCACGTGTCGGATCCGACCGTCCGTCAGCCGATGTGACGCTTAAAACTCGAACCTCTGGCGGCTCGCGTGACAGGCTGGCTAACAGAAAGGCACGAAGCGGAAGGGAGGAGTCAGAAAAGACCCACGACCTTGAGACATGTCCACGTCTCGGTACCACCGAGACCTCTGTGCTCCCGGCTGCACCGTCAGCAGTTCATCGTGTTCGCGAGCTGCCGTCAACAGATCACGCTGTGCGCGAGCGCCGCGTTTGGGCCGTGTTCGATGTATATTCACCGACGTTTATAATAATCGGTCGCCGTCTCCGTTGTGCGCGTTTTCTAGCTGCTGCCGTCGCGGCGCAATGTCGGCCGTTGTGGTCGTAGTTCAGTGTGTTTGTACGTTTTTAGAGTATGTTCCGTGTTGGTCTGATCACCTGGCGCCATCTGTGCACTGTTCTCGGCAATACTATTCACCGATGTCGGCGATAGATGGCTCTGTGCGCTCGGCAGCCCACGGCGCCGGCCCTGGCTCAATTTTCTCCTCTGTCGCGGATGTGTCCGTTTCATCTGACACACATATGGCAGCATCTGGCAGCTCCTATGGTCACGACTAGGGTATGTTTGTGTGAGTTCTGCTCTCAGGCTTGTGTATCCATCCCCGTGTTATTTAGGATTCATGTATGATCAACGCCTACATTGTCTAAACTCTCGTGTGCATCGCACCACGACGGAATATTGAGCGTGCGCTAGCCGGTACAATGTTTCGCATTTTACTCTGCCGTCGCACATGGACTAAAATTGATAGAAGAGCACCGCGTTTCGCCTCACGCAGTTGTCAGGTCGCGTCAATGCACAGTGGTTGATCGATCCGTCGTTCACAGGGAATGCTAGCCCTGTCCGTCCGAGATTGCAAGTCTCTGAGTCTTTGGAGTCTGAGTCCCCGAGACGAGTCTCTGAGTCAACCGAGGACTTGATTCCGAGTCAACTGGGACCCGTTACCCACTGACTCGACTCAGCCTGTTCCCCTCCGGCAGTATCTGAGACTTGTCACGTGACCCACCGAGCACACAGCGAGCCATAAACTGGTAATTTGACGAGGCGAGATGTGGAGCTCTCTGCACGTGCCGTACCCGCTCCTCTATCTCTCTGACGCCGAGCATATAGCGTGTGAATTGAGTTCGGCAGATCGCGCTGTCTGTATTATACACATGACCTAGTACTAAGCCATACATATTATGTGTGTGAAACATATAGCCCTCTCTCTATTCACGGATAGACTATAATTTTCATACTATTGTACCATTTTTAAGTTTTTATTAAAATGTTTGTGGATTGAACGTGTTTTACTGGTGTGGCTGAGAAGGAACGGGGAAAGAAGGACGCTAGCTGGACTGAAGGACGAAAGAGCGACCAATATATAGACGATAATGCCTCACACAATTACAGCCATAATATCTAGAATATCTAGAGCAACGAATATGTAGATCTAATAATATCTAGAACAACGCCGAAGGAACTGTATTGCAACGCGAAATTTGCCAACGCTAGCATTATCTGCGGGCACTTATTAGTGGGGTTTGTAACACGGTATTTCATCAGGCTGAGAGCTGGCACCGAGCAACATACCTTAACGATTGAAATGACCGAACAAAAATAAGCCCGAGTAAGAAACCGGTACAGGTTACCAGGGCAAGGATGATGGATTTATCCGGCACCACACCCGACGCGCCACTAATGGATCGCACTGAACGAAACCTAATAATAACCTTCGGAGAACGGCGTGCGAAATAACGCTGAAATAGAGCAGATGTCATTGTGGTAAGGCCAGACGGAATATCCGTCTGGCTCAGAACTTGGGCACGACGCATGAGTGATGGTAGAACAAAAGGGCGTGGCGCTTGTGGCAGGGTAAAGTTAGTTGCCCGTTATACTTTTAGTTAGACTTTTAGTTAGCTACGTAGAAGTTTAGTTACAGGTTATAGTCTTTGTACACTCTAGAGTGATTGCGAAAGGGGCGGGATGAGGGCGGTGCCTAGCGGCCGTGTGAATCTGGGATCTGGGGTGGGGTCTTCTAGTCTTTGGGAGGGTCTAACGGCTGTGTGAGAATGCGCAAGATTATCATTAGTCTTGCAAAAGGTGGGACAGTAACAAAAGGGCAATTGGGTGGACCTAAGACGGTGAACGGCGAAGTAGGCTGGAATCTGTCAAGTCATGGGAATGAAGTATGTGTCTACTTTACTTTTATATCATTACTTTATATCTCCTTTTTACACATACCTTGTGCGAGCCATCACCGGGCTTTTAGCGCCTGAATTCACCAATTACAGGACCTCTTCACCTAGTATCTAATTTCCAGTGAACACAGCAGATTTCCAGCATCTGGCAGGCGCAGAGTGGCAGACGAGCCTTCAGTGTTGGTACAACGCTGGATTGAGAGCTTAATCCGATTACACGGGATTCCCAGGCCAACAACTCCAATTAGGAAATTAGCAGATGTGCCTGGAATCGTGAAATGTAATAAGCCAGACAGGGGAGGCTGTTCAAATCAAATTTGACCCTCATTTCTACCAGTTAGTTTTTGTTCTGTTTATTGCTACGGCCACGACACCGAATGTCAGGTGTCATCTTAAAACATGCAATATTATCGCTCGTTAGCTTTCAGGAGTATTGCAAGCAACACACGAACACGAAGTGCTAAGATGCATCTGAAATGCATTGGGTCAAACAACACTAAACGTCTTGAATGTGCTTTAACCCGCCAGTTGCTGGGGTATTTCGCCACCCACCGTTTGCTGGGGGGGGGGGGCGTTAAACGCCCCCAGCCGATACCTCGAGAACCAATAAGCACGCACGAGGCGGCAAACGAAAGAGCGCGACGAGACGCTTCAGATGAGTACTTTGAAGTTGAATTTTGAGGTCACAGGTCTCGGGTCAAGGTCAGGTCAAACACCTGAAATCGGGCTTTCAGTAGCATGGACTTCAGGGCTTCGCAATGGGCGCCTCTCATCATAAACTTTGTCAAAACGGTGCACAATGCTTCATATAAGGCCTACAAGAGAGTCAGTTCCATGTCGGGATCAGTCAAGCATAGGTCAGGTTCAAGGTCAGGTCAACCGGGTAGGCACATATCCCCGAAAATCAAAGCTGATATTCGCAGCCTGTGACACATGTATTAGGGGTAATTTTGGGCGTCGAACACGATGGTGACATTCATTTTGTCATATGTGTACGTGTTTGGTTCAAAAGGTTCAATATAAGAAATGCATGTATCATGGTCGTGAAGTAGTCACGAGAAATTGCCAACATTTAGTTCAAGATTTTGGAAAATGCGGAACGATAATCAATAATCGAAGATAGCCATTTGATTGTTCATTGTATTAGCAGTCTAATAGCGTTTACGGCATGTCTGTATGTCTTTTCTGTGATTTTATATGATTTTTTGAACATATGCCACTTTTGGTCGAAAACTCAGAAATCATGACGTCACTAAAACCTCGATATCTCAAAAAAATTTCGACCGATTTTTAAACTTTGTCACAATAAATTCAATCAATTCCCTACAGGTACCCAAATTTTGGCGCGCCTGCGGCGCGCCGTTTTTGTGCTATGGCCCGGCGAAAAAAGTGGGGGCGTTTAACGCCCCCCCCCCCCAACAACTCGCGGGTTAACGCTAGTTTGAGAGACATTGTAACAAATAGTAAAAAAAAAATCAGCTGATGATGGCGTAATGCAGAAAGCTACTCAAAAAGTTTTGTTTTCTTTGGAATCCAGAAATCAGTTTTAGGAATCATAAGAGTTAGGTTAATTTTTTATTATTAACGTTTGAGGTCTTTCGAGCCTGGGTGTTCCACTCAAGTGTCGGACATTTGCACTTGGTACCGATCTTGCAGCACAAGGCGCTCTGTATATTATCGTATGGCTTCTATCCCCAATAACTAGCTCTTACAGCAAGGTCAAAGGCTATCGCAAGGTAACTTTTAATTCACATAACTTCGCATGACATGTGTCCGATAAAAGCATAGCAATTTAAAGCACAAAAGTACTTATCTTGTTTGACTTCTTCAGTGCGATACGATGTGACTCAAAGTCTAGCGTCAGCTATCTAGGTGTTGGGGGGTGGGATTGGGGGAGGGGGGGTGCGTTCCGACACACACGCTACACAGCTGCACAGGTGTGATGGTTTATCGATTTCAATCGACCCGCCTGTACCAGTGAGGTGTTAGTGGGTTCGAGAGAGAGAGAGAGAGAGAGAGAGAGAGAGAGAGAGAGAGAGAGAGAGAGAGAGAGAGAGAGAGAGAGAGAGAGAGAGAGAGAGAGGGAGAGAGAGAGAGAGCTGCAGATGTTTGAAGAAAGGTTTTATGCTACAGCTTTGTTGTTACTGTACTGTTCTTGTAATAAAAAAATCGTTTATGCTAGGCATTCCGTTTTTTTTTTTACATTTCGTTTAGGCAGTGACGAGATCCTTACCTATTTAGGCATGACACAATATTGCAGTTAAGAATTAAGGCCTTATTATCGGTACCTGATTTGAACTTTTCGGCGAAATCATCATATACACAGTCCACACGTTATATTTTGATATCCAACATTCACAAGTGAAGTGGACGAATGTGATACATGCCGTGTTGGCATGCTGGATAAAGTATAACCGCATTTTCAGGCATGGCAACTCAAAAGGAATGTCCATTGTCCATATGTTGACATATTTTTGATCGGTATAATGCGATGGCAGTTCCATGTTCAGTCGGTCGGAAGCGAAATGACCAAGGACACTTACCTAATGGCACTTAGCTAATGTTTATACGATGGCCTCTTATCAATCCAACCCCTAACGTCTTTGTTTTAGTCAGCACACATGGGAATGAAAGTGCGATGCTTTCCTAAAGCACGCACACACAGAGTTCCATAAACGCAGTTTTTTTGATTCATTGAAGTGCGACATTGTATCGTTGTGAGTCTGATGGAAGTTCTTCAGTTCACCATACTTTCTTTTCAATAGTTTCAGCGCTATATTGCACATTCGATAGTAACTTCCCCCTAGCATTGAAATAAGTACCAAATGTACATGCATGAAGCAGCAAAGCTATAACTATGGGGAAACTTTGCGCTAGTTTTGTCCGCGATATTATAATTTCTTTGAGCGTTTAACACTTATATTTTAGTCGTGAGTATAGTTGTCAGGCTATAGTAACTATGTAGAGGCCATTTGAAATTATCAAAATGGAGCCTGCACTGTGAAAACACTGATGCGCATAGTTGCATAGTTGCACTATGCATATATTTCAAGTGCATCCAACATGGAGTATTTCACTGTGTGTTTAAATCTACATTTCACTATATGTTGTCACATGATGTCGGGCCCGGGCAATGCCAGATCGCAGTAACATTTCAAAGTCGGCCACACTCACAGAATCACTCTTTCCTGGAAACAACATGCCGCCAAAACGTATCACTGAGCACAAAACGATATCATTGATTACTGCCAAGCTACAGTGGATTTTCACTCGCTTCAGTGAGTCTGAGAAAGTGCCGGATCACTGGGCTAGCTACTGATGAGAGATGGGTTTTAGACGGCTGGGAGATCGCCATTTGTTGCTGACGGGACGGGTCTGTGGTCAGTGGCGATAGTCCAAATACGAGTACAGGTTGGATGAAATCGGTACCTCAGTGATAATCGTTGTGGATGGGTAAACACTTAACTTGGATTTTGGTATATTAATCAGGTATTTTGTAGTTCAATTTTAAACGTACGACATCAATATTTTCTTAACACAATTTCGTCTTCACGTAAAGCAATATAGACCGTTATACTTTACGGTATAACGGTCTATAGTAGTTACGGTCTACGTAGTTCCCGACGATGTGATGCGTGTTTCTCCAAACCTAGCCAAGCCTGCTCGGTCTGCTAAAAAAAAGCGGCAGCGGCCATCTACAACTACAATCGACCGTCAACATGCCCGTAACTCCCAACTGCCCCGCCTCCAAAGCGGCCTGGGACCCAAGTCCAAATAGTCGCTCCTCGCTGCCAAGTTTCGGTTGGAAACTTTTCCATCCGCCGTAGCGTTTATTACATGTGGAAGCCGCTCGCTGATATTTTTGCTGGTGCTCAGTGGAAACTTTGGAGGGATTTCAGAGTGTTTTGCGACAAGAAAAGACAGCTTGGGTTGGCATTGGTCTAATCACTTTATATGAGTTCTGTGTCGTGAAGTGTGATGTGGAATTTCCTTTTGTCTTGCATCCACAAATGGCTGTCATACAGACACAAATAGGGCTAATATTTTTCTCTGATTTTGAAGAAATAGGTAAATGGCCTTTTAGGTAAATAGGTAAAAATAGGTAAATAGGTAATGCACTTAGGTAATGGACATGAAACATAAAATGCCTTTTTGGAGAGAAAATGTACCGCTCTTTTTTTAGAATTATCCCATAATCAGCTGTCCGGTGCTACGCGGCCGGGCAATCTATGCCTGTGCCAAACTGACAAATACGTCATTTGATTGGGTGCCCTGTTATCTCCAAGCTTGTATCACGTCAGCAGTTTCTATTATCGCCCCTATCGACAATCTCCAGAAGGGCGAGTATCTTTTATCAGCGGACGGGGGATCCTCCTTATCGACTTGGCGCCGGGACCACGCACACGCAGCCGGCCTTGGCTGCTCGCGGAGACACGCACATTTGGGTCATCGATCCCCTCCCCCGCCCCCTGAGAAGGAGAACCGGGTCACGCAGTGGGGGTGAGGGGGCGGGGGCGGGTGGGAGGGTTCGCACAGTCCAGTTTGGACGAGCGTAGAATCAGAGCATTGGGGACAGATGGGGAAGGGTTGGGACGACAGGTGGGGTGATGGGGGGGGGGGAGGATCAAAGAAAAAGTTGTAGATGTAGTTGTAGTTGTAGATGGCCGCTGTGGGGTGTCGGAGGGATAAATTTAACACTGAGAAGATGAGCTAGAGAGTGGGTATATTTGAGAACAAGAGGAAGAAGAAATAAATATACATACAAGGCCACAGGCTGTGTCCAAGAGAAGTGAGTTAGCAGCTGTAATCAATATAATCAGCTTTTCAGTTCAATGCCTCACTGAAACATAAATTGGACTGCAATCATATTATATAACAGATATATGTTGTTCGATCACCTTATTATCTCCATGTCGTTGCGAAACTCTAAATCGCTGCATTGCGCATCATCTCGTTTCCAGAAGACAAACTGACCATTTCCTTCGGGTTCCACGAAAAGATGCGACCGGCACACTATTCTCGCCAACTTCAGACGGCATTACGTCCCACCTCCGTCTCACAGAAACTAAATAACAAAGCTAGTTGGGCACGAGACGACACCTAGCACAGCGTCCGGAGCGTAAATTGACACCAACACCACACACCTAACGCGATGACACCGCCACAGCGAGGGACACCCGATACAAGAATCCACACAGAATGGAGCCAGTGAGGCGGCGTTATTGGCGTAAACTAACGCCCAAGCGCATAGGTTAGCGGTTAGGTGACGTTCAGGCGTGGATTTATCTTCATCCGGTGCACGCGGGGTAAGTCCACGTGTATATGTAGATTGTGGCAGAGGCAGCATGAGTCGTGTGTGCACGCGCCAGGTAAAAGAACACTTGAAGATACTCAATATTTGCATTAATGCGCGCAGAGTCGTCATTATTACATTCCTACAAGTTGCCGGTAATGTATTTTCGAGGTGGTTACTTCACAGTGACGGCGGTAAGTCTGACTACTTATTATTTGAGTCGTTGGGTATTGTTTGTACCATATATGTTTTTTTCTTTTTTATAATTTCTGGTTGTCCTTAGGACATTCGTTTTGCTTTGTCCTGCGAAACGATTTCGCTGCAGGCCTCAGCGTGGTTTCGGAGTCTGAGCGTACGCCACTATTTCGACATCTCAATATCCCGACGCCCTGGGCCGAGGCGGCCGAGAACGCTGCGGGGAGGACTGGGGGGCCGCCCTCCCCATGCCAGAGGGGCGGGCTGGGAGGGGTCGGGGGGTCAATCAATACCAGTCCTGGGCCCACAGAGTCCCCGGGTCGCCGTGTCTTGGCCACATCAGAGGCGGAGCGGCGCAGCCGACGTTTACAAAGAAGCCATATGGAGACAGGAAAAACGGAGAAATGTTGAGCTTCCTTATTTTGCTCAAGTTGAAAGAGACTACTGGCACTGAACTTGAAGTTATGCTATAGATTTGTGGTCGTAAGATTCAAAACACTTATTATGTGCACAAGTAAAAGCATTATGTTTTCGACAGGCGATTCCAATTGAAGTGTGTTTTTTTACACACATTGCTAGAAAATGTGCATAAAAATTCGTTGAACAACAAATGAATGAGACATGCTAAAACTGGCGCACTCTTGAGTTGCCTATCAGCGATCGCTATCAATCAAATGTACAAGGTCTAACGTACATTACACAGTGATGCAAATGGGGTTCACGAGTGGCCATAAATACGAAAAAGGCCCAAAATTCAAGTTCACTTAATCGAATAAATCGTAATATGGTCAGTCAGGCAAATGTTCGGGGTGTCTGAAAAAGTATGAATTTAATGTTTTTGTCAAAACCGGCCTCGTGTAGGATTGTCAGAAGTCGAGACATTTTCGATGTCGTAAAATGACTGTCAGGAACTTGAAATTCAAGTGCCGCTAGCGTGCGTTCATGTCATACAAACTGCAAAAATTATACATGAAAATGATCCCCGAAACCTGCTGCTTCTAATGCCACCTCAAAAAAAGCCGTATCTATTTTGGTTTGGCGGTGAGCTAACTATTTGTAATCATGTTGCAACCGCAGTTTTTTACCAAAAATATTTGCTTTCAATTCACCTACAGCACTTCACACAGTGTGTGCCCGTTAGTGCACCATATCATAGCATTCCCTAATCATTTCTGAGTCGCATCGTGAAAGAATTAACCCGCGAGTTGCTGGGGGGGGGGGGCGTTAAACGCCCCCACTTTTTTCGCCGGGCCATAGCATAAAAACGGCGCGCCGCAGGCGCGCCAAAATTTGGGTACCTGTAGGGAATTGATCGAAGTTTATTGTGACAAAGTTTCAAAAAAATCGGTCGGAAAATTTTTGAGATATCGAGGTTTTAGTGACGTCATGATTTCTGAGTTTTCGACCAAAAACGGCATATGTTCAAAAAATCATATAAAATCACAGAATAGACATACAGACATGCCGTAAACGCCATTAGCCTGCCAATACCATGGACAATCAAATGGCTATCTTCGATTATTGATTATCGTTCTGCATTTTCCAAAATCTTGAACTGAATCTTGGCAATTTCTCGCGACTACTTCACGACCATGATACATACATTTCTTAAATTGAACTTTTTGAGCCAGACACGTACACATACGATAAAATGAATGTCACCATCGGGTTCTACGCCCCAAATTACCCATAAAACATGTGTCGCAGGCTGCGAATATCAGTTTTGATTTTCGGGGATATGTGCCTACCCGGTTGACCTGACCTTGACCCTGACCTATGCTTGACTGACCCCTACATGGAGCTGACACTCTTGTAGGCCTTATATGATGGATTGTGCACCGTTTTGACAACGTTTATGACGAGAGGCGCCCATTGCGAAGCCCTGAAGTCCATGCTGCTGAAAGCCCGATTTCAGGTGTTTGACCTGACCTTGACCCGACCTGTGACCTCAAAATGCAACTTTAAAGTACTCATCTGAAGCGTCTCGTCGCGCTCTTTCGTTTGCCGCCTCGTGCGTTTCGCTGCGCCTATTGGTTCTCGAGTTATCGGCTGGGGACGCCCCCCCCCAGCAAACGGTGTGTGGCGAAATACCCCAGCAACTGCCGGGTTAAGGCGCTAGCACAGGGCTGACCGGCGCTACAGAAGTTTTCGTCCGGCACGGTCGGGTGCCGCGGCGCAGCGAGCGGCCCGGGCGGCCACGCCGCCGCGCCGCCCGGACGCCGCGCGGCGGCACCCACCCGCCCACTGCGCGCCCACTGCAGCACCCGACCACCCGGACAAAAACCTCTGTGGCACCGGTCAGCCCTGTGCTAGCGCCTTAATTCTTTCACGATGCGACTAAGAAATTATTAGGGAAGGCTATGGTATGGTGGACTAACGGGCACACACTGTGTTAAGTGCTGTAGGTGAAACGAAAGCATTTTTTTCTTAGTAAAAAACTGCGATTGCAACATGATGATAAATACTCAGATTACCGCCAAAGCGAATGAGATACGGCTTTTTGTGACCCGGCATTAGAAGCAGAAGGCTTTGGGGATCATTCCCATGCACATTTTTTTCAGTTTGTACGAAATGAACGCAAACCAGCGGCGTTTGAACTTGCGAGTGTCTGACCGTCATTTTACGACCTAGAAAATGTCACGACTTCTGACGATTATACACGAGGCCGGTTTTGACAAAAACATGAAAACCATGTGATTTCAGATGCCCCAAACATTTGTCTACTGGGCCATATCGCAATTCACTCGATTTGGTAAACTTGACTTTTGGGTATTTATGGCCACTCGTGAACCCCATTTGCATCACCGTGCATTATCAACAGACAGACTTCAAGTAGACCAGTTATCTCATCTTTTCGTATTATTAAGTCTATGCGTGTTCAAACACCCCCCCCCCCAGCAGGGCGCGGGTTAAACACGTCGTTAAAATGACGTTTAAATGTTTTATCGGTACTCGCTTTTGCCGTACAATCCCGTGGGGGAAATGAGGCACATAATTCAAGCTGTTTTCCTTTTTGGTGTGTTGCGTTTCAATTTCGTACGCTCCGAAGACGTTGCCACAGGATGTGCGGTCCTCAACTTATTCTGCCATAAACTAGGAAGAGAACAAAGGCCTGTAAAATCACCGACCTCATCCCATTCCCTCAAACGATCCGGTGTCAGGCAGCACGAAACTGTTGGATGGCGATATGGTCTGGAGAGAAGCATTGCTCAGGCAAGGCTTTGTTATTCAACGAAGAACGCTGATGCATATGTAATAAATCGGTACAAAATCGCATGACTACTTTCAAAAGAACTTTAACTTTGAAAACAGATGACGTCAAAGGATTACATTGGCATTAAATCTGACATCTTAAATATGTAATAGGTTTGAAATGTTAAACAAAGCAAGCAAAATCAAAATTTAATGACTTTATGGCATGGTTTTACCACGAAATCCGCTTTCTGTTCCATTCTTAGGTATTAGGAACTTAGTCATTCGCATTCCACTCACAGAATACTCTGAACCTTGTGTTTACCATTAGAATATACCGATTCGGAAGACTTTCCTCATTCCATTGCGCTACTTGCTATGTTTGACGCCACTGATGGACACTAAGCTTGGCTCATCCTTGCCTTCACTGGGCTGGTGGGAGATACAGATACTAAGCTACTCATCAAGATAAGCTATTCAACCCTCGCCGGCCGAGGGGGGTGGGTGCCGCCCCCCCCCATAGGGTTTTCTCGCGTTAGCTCCGAACACGTTGGCGATAGAGAGCTGAAACTTGGCATACCTGACCTTTGATTCAAGCCGGATCTTTTGACACCAACCGCATTTTTGGGTCAGGTCAGGTCACTGACCTATGACGTCATAAGTGAACCTCTGCACGGTCTTCAGATGTCGCACTCGCAACTTCGCAACGCCCTCACTGCCAGAGGAGATGTCACAGGGAAATGAAACTTGCAGGATCTAGTATCCATTATGAGTCTCACAACTTGTATATCTCGGATTTTTCCTAAAGGTCATATGAGGTCAGGTCATTTTCGTGACCTCACCATTATAAGTCAATGCACAGTGGCCTTTTTTCAGAATTAGCACGCATTAATTCAAAATATTTTTCTCTTCTTTTGAGTAAAAAGCAGTCTAATCGTGTGCAAAACATTCCAAACTATCCGATGGTGCCATTTTTACCTCCTAAAAAATAATTACCTTTGGTAAAACTGACCGCAAAATCGAAGTTTGTCGAGAGGCGCGCGGACACCACCGGCGGACCCTAAAAAGTAGGGTGAGATGAACATCAATTTGTAAGACTTTCGATGAGAAAATATTAAAAATTAGTGGCATGGCTGTGAAGCTGAGTTTACGTAGAAGCCCTAGAAACCACTATTTTCATTGTATAAACTTAAATAGACCACTTTTGCCGAATATTGTGGACACAATAACAGGACAATTATTAACTGGAGATGGCGGCATACATATGAAGCTTTATGTTAAGTAGAACACTCTGGAACATGTCGTATTATACATCGTTCGAATCGCCGATCTCTTCTGACCATGTCCACCAAAGGGCATCGCGCCATTTTGCGCCATTTTGCTTCTACGGTGGATAACGTGAGCCAGTTCAGTCCGCGAGCGGCTGTGGCTCCTGTTCGATACGACTAAGCTCATTGACCTGGCTCGAAGCTGGTGTCACCTGGTGTTCGCCTAAATGTGGCTTGACTTCTGCCATAAGATGTGCTAATTGAAATGCCATGTAGGCATAACGCTGTGCCCATGAAAAACTGTCCGATTTCTTGTCGCGTTTGATGTTCAAGCCGCACAAGTCCCGTGGTCGGCTTAACCCTATTCCTGGCGGGCTCCGCCGGGACAAGAAACTGGCGGGGGGGGCCGATTCGGCCCCCCCCCCTCAGATCTCAAAAACTACACATCGCAGCGACAAACGGTAAACGGCATCGGATACGCACGGTCAAGATCTACAATTTTTACTAAGGTCATTTTCCGGTCAGGTCAAAGATGACGTCACAGGGGTCGAAAAAGTCAAAATGGCGGCGCTAGATATGGAGAGTTTTTCTCGAATAACTTTCGAATTAGTCAAGATAGGAACAAACTAAGGGCAGCATCGTGATCCTCTCGTCAATCCGCATCGAATGATATATATGTTGACCTCGAAAGGTCAAGGTCAAAGGTTGACCTCAGGTCACGTGACCTCGAGATCATCATGTATATCATTCGATGCGTCTTGACGAGCTGAACACAATGAGACCATCCACGCGTCTGTATCTTGTTCCTGTACGGAGTTATTGGCCAAAAACCTTTGGTGACCTTTGATGACGTCACATGACCTCGCAGCTGCCCAACAGCAAAACAGACCTCAAGGTAGTGAAGGTTGATCGTATATGAAGTCATGTATGGTATATGGGGCCATTTCGACCCGTTTTAGTGGTAAAAACAGGGAGTTGATTTTTCCCCCATTGACTTATAATGGGGAGGTCGCGAAACTGACCTGACCTTAGGTCACCGATATCAAACTTCCGAGATATACAAATTGCACATACTGGTACCCTAACTAAAGCCTGAAGAGAAGAAATTGATCGGTCAAAAACTCTAGCTCTGGCGTGATTGCAAACTTTTCTGAGGTAGGGTCATCAAACCGCCTCTTGTGACCTGACCTGAGGTCAGATCAACTCAAAATTTTCAGACATGTTGCGTAGAAGCCTTTTAGGAAAATTCAGAAAATTTGAGCTTCCTAGCTCAACGCGTTTGGGAGAAATAACCAAAAAACCTCAGGGGGGGGGGCTCCTGAGGCCCCCCCCGCCAGGAATAGGGTTAAGATCTAACGTCAAAAGCGCCTATGTGTTTGTATTGTTCGCGTCGCGCTGACCTTAGTTGCTGCCCGGCCGGGGCCGACTAACGGTGGCTGGCAACAGCTGTAGATGCGGTCACGTGACGCCCTGGGGCGTCCTGGCGGTCAGTGCAGCGCGGTCGGCTGGCGGGCTCGCCACACTTGCGTTCGGAGCGGCCGCTGGTGGGCGAGCCGTGCGAACGTGCGCCAAATCTTGGGCCGAGCGGCCTGTCGCTGTTGGGCCGAATCTCCTTGGGCAGTTCGTTTCTTTTCTTCTCTTTGCATTGGCAGGGAATACGTCCTTGATCACGTGGTGATGTCTTGCACCACTTTCAGGTAATGTGGGAATTAATGCGTGCTAATTCTGAAAAAGGGCCACTGTGCAATGGGGAAAAATGAAAACTGCTATTCTGGCGCCGGGAACGATCTCCAACTATCTCAAGCACACAGAATCGTGATTTGATGCACTCCTTGCAAGGTCAGATGCGTCAGTTTTGCAATGTTGACCTTGCGTGACGTCATTTATGACGTCATCAAGGTCATATTAGTTTTTCGGCAATAACTCTTGATCAAATTGAGCTAGCGAGTCGGGAAAGCCACCAATGGACTCAGGAAGACCTGCCGAATCGAATGATATGCGACATGACCTCTTTCGACCAACTTCATGACCTCGGTGTGCTGACCTGACCTTGACCTGAGGTCAACACCCCAAGTTGACCTGACCCGGACAAAAAGTATATCATTCGACGCGCCTGAGCGAGGCGAACACGATGCTACCAAAATCGCGGCTCTGCGGCCGTTTTTTGCGAAGTTATTCACCAAAAACTGAACCGTACCTTGGGGCACTTGACCTGACCTCAGAGGTCACCGGTTGACCTAGGACCTTAAAATCGGGTACCAATCTCTGCGTCTCGTAACGGCGCACCCGCTCGTTTTTTCCGCGACGCGCTAGCTCCACCAGGGGCGAAACGGCGAGGGGGGGGGGGTCGTACCCGCCCCCCCCCCTCGGCCGGCGCGTATGTAGAAAACCAATAGGTCCGGCGAGGGTTAATTAACCCTCGCATGTGTGCGGCGTTTGCCAGCTTCTAATGTGTAGGGGGGGGGGGGGGGTCGGTTGGACCCCCCCCTTGCCGTTTGGCCCCTGATCGAGCTAGAGCTTCGCGGAAAAAACGAGCGTGTTGCCCGTGACGAGAGGAAGCCGATGATACCCAATTTTAACCCGCGCCCCACTGGGGTCTGCGTATAACACGCCCTACTGGGGGGGGGGGGCTATTCATAGCCCCCCCTCCTAACTCCGAAACTACTGGGCCGATCGTCAAAATTCAAACGGCTTCTGATAGCCCCGGAAAAACTGTCGAACGAAACCTAATTTCATTGACCTCGAGGTCACCGATGACGTCACAGGTCAGGTCAAAGTAAAAATTATTAGCATTTTGGCTTCTTCACGTTTTGGGCTCTGGCCGCCGTCTTACAAGTCCGATCAGGCTCATTTTTGGTTCACACACTCGTGAACAGATGCTCTAGATACTCTGAAGGTACCAAACTTGTACTTTGATTTTCAGGTCAAGGTCAGGTCATCACAGGTCACGAAAATATTATATCATCCGTCGGTCACGTGACACATGTTTTATGGTCCATTTAGGCCAAACATTTCGAATTTGATGTCGTCTGTGTCATTTGAGGTCATTTTGAGTCAAATTTAGCTCAGTTCAGGTCACTTTCAGGTCAAAAAAGGTCAAATTTTGAAGTTATAATTTTTTAACAAAAAAGGTGTCTATTGGATGCAGTTTGAGCTCAGAAACACGATGGTGCTATTTATATTGGCGTACGATGTCAAATTCGTGCTGAAAAATTGATTTGAAAAATTAATAATTGTTAATTTTTTGCAATAATGCGTATAACTTGGCCATTTTTGAAGATATTTAGCTAAAACTTGCTAGAGTTATTCATAATAATGCGTTCTATTACATATATTCCGGTTTTTTCGAAAAGTCAAAAAGTTTTTGAAAAAAATGTAAAAATATAAATTTTGAATTTAATTATATAAAATTTTCAAAATTTTCAAAATTTCGAAAATCCGAGATAGCAGTTTGATAGCGCAATCTATTCTGAGTCCTCTCATGCAAAGAAATTGGATCTAGCTTAAAAACTGAGCTCTTGGGAGCGATTGCCGTGGTTCAATGTTTTGCGTCGAAATCGGCCGAACATGACGTCACTCTGACGTCATTTCTGGCTGACATATGATAGGTACGAAGTTCAAATTTTGACACAAGGTGTCAAATTGATGCAGCCGAAGGTGCTGAAAGTTTGGCGTCGATACGTCAAGCGGTTTGGAAGCTATTGCAGAAAAACGGGAGGGGGGGGCTATAAATAGCCCCCCCCCCCCAGTGGGGCGCGGGTTAAGGTCCTAGGTCATTGGGTGACCTTCCAGGTCAGGTCAATGACCCAAAGTCGGGAAAATCGGGACCTGTTAGAAAGTCGTAAAGTGTGGCTGCTAAGGGGTTTTTCGGGGTGCTGATCACGAATATCGTGTTAGTTTTGATCACAGATGATGTCTTGAAGCATTTAGACCAGGTCGGGTCAGGTCAGGTCAGGTCAACCAGTAGGCGTCGTGACGGGTATTCGTAGTACGTGTCAACCGCCTCTGACAGCTTCGTAACATGTTACGAAGTCACCAAAACTACTTCGTAAATGTTCAAATGGTTGCTAAATTCGAATTCAGCTCCAAAAACTAGCCTAGAAACATGTAAAACTCGAAAAAGTGAACCGAGGTCACCCGAGGTCACCAAAAGTCAATGACCTGACCTGACCTTCAGGTGACCTTGACACACACTGGAGTAACATCAAATCACATATTTGAACGGTTGAAACCACGAAAAGCTTGCAAACACGCGGCTAGTGCGAGCCGACATACGCGAAATCGCGATTCCGGCCAAACATGGTCTCGGAAAAGAGGTCACAGGTCAAAGGTCATTTGGGTCAGGGTCATGAAATTTTCAGGGTAGGTGTAAAATTAATCAATGTGAGGGTACTGAAAGTTTCGTCGCGATCGGCCGCTTTTTACGCGAGTTATTCGCGAAAAACCATGGGGGGGGGGGTCCATCCGACCCCCCCCCCCCTACACATGCGAGGGTTAAGTTGAACTCTGTCACTTTTGCCATGTTTGACTTGCCATGTTTGGAAAGCGGGAGTAAGCTTTGTCCTAAATTTTAGAGCCCATAAATGTTCTGGACCGAACGGGCTACAACAGTTCTGGACCGGGCCCGCGGCTGTCCTGATTTGGTACCCAGGATTGCAGTCGGGTATGGAGGGCGCAGGACTCCGGGCTATCCTGATTTGAGAAGCCACGGAACTGCTCTGTGGACTAAGGATATTTGCGACTACATAAACTGGGACATTTGGGATGGTTGTTAATTACATTACCTAAGAGTTTTATGTATAGACTGGGAGACCCTGATCTGGACTAGAAAATTCGAGTCGCTAGGGTATTTGAGAGCTGATACCGCCAGGGTTGTGCTTGACTCATGAGTCGAGTCAGAAATTTGACTCAACTCTGACTCAAATGAGTCAGATTTGAGTCGAGTCGGATAAAATGTTTAGCTGTTGAGTTGAGTCAGAGTTGAGTCGGACAAAAATATTAAGGTGTTGAGTTGAGTCAGAGTTGAGTCAGTAAAATAATTTTTGACATTGAGTTGAGTCAAAAACATTTAGGAGCATGAGTCAGCTGACTCAACTTTCCAGAAACAATATATAGTATAAGTTTTTCATCCTGCCCCCGCTTAACAACTTAGGCCTGGCCCTGCTGCCGGATTTTTGCCCCCCCCCCCCTCAACAACTTTTTTATCTGAGTCAATTTTGAGTCAACACACTTGACTCAACAAAAAATTTGAGTCAAGTTTGAGTCAACTTATATTTTCATTGAGCCGCTTGAGTCATGAGTCGAGTCAAGGGAAAAAATCAGCTCCTTGTTTGAGTCAGAGTTGAGTCAGGGCATTCTGAAGTTGAATGATGAGTCGAGTCGGCAAATTTTTTTGAGTCGAGCACAACCCTGGATACCGCTATAAAGTGGGCGTTATGTAAGGCAGTACCCAAATGGCTACCTGTGGGCGGTTCATAGACGGGAAGACCGAGTTACTGCTCTGCTGACCAGAAGACTTTAGTTGCTCTTTACTGGGGCAAGTGATCATTCTATTGGGGCAGAGTAATTTGGTCTGAGGAGGCGACGGATCTCCTCAGACCAATGAAAGCCTGCGCCTAGCCTACCACTCCACAATAGGCGGGCGGCCGCATTTAGCGCGACAAAAATCATTTTGGTGACCTCCGACAACAATATACAACAACGATGCGTTTAAACTAAGAAATGCCTGGGGCATTCAAAAATACCAAAATAAGCTTGCTGGCATAATGCCATCAACCCTAAAATGAGCGAAACTTTCGACGATGTTTACCATCCATCACATGGCGGTCAATCTGCTATGCTCAATGCGCTGTGTTCGTTGCTTTATCAAACAGAAACTGCCCGACGGTAAGCCTATTTTCTGAAGTTTTACGATGAACAAGGACATGGTCAACGCAGAGACAGGTATTTCACCTCCCACAACTCCTCTGCACAATATCTGCATGCATTTTTGTGAGACGCTGCGAACAAGGCTTCAGAAAATCAAACTTTTATTTTCGAGGAACCCTAAAGTTATAATTTCCGCCGATTTCCGCGACATAGTTCTGTTTTTTAGTTAAAATGAGTGTTTATCTACAAGTTGCGATAAAATGTAGCTGCTATTACCCGCGATCTTCAGAATTATAACCCTTTTTGTACGACACGTATATGCCCGGGCGCACCGAGGCACGCGGCCGGCCGGGCGCCTGGGTGATATGAGGCATGTCGCTGACCCCACACGTGGGCTTATTCCGGGTCGCTGATTGGCTCGTTGGTTGACATGTCACGTGACACAGCTGACAGTGTTGTTACCGGTAGCAATAAAATAGATTTTTCTTCAACTAGATTGGTACGGACTGACTTAACTTGTCCCTCAACCATCGCCCGTATAGGGGCGGGGTCGAACGGACCCACCCCCTCGGTTTTTTCACGAATAACTCGCGTAAAAATCGGCTGATCGCAACGAAACTTTCAGTACCCTCGCGTCAATCAATTTGACACCAACCCTTGAAATTTCATAACCCTGACCCTAACGACCTTCGGCCTGTGACCTATTTTTCAAGACCATGTTTGGCCGGAATCGCGATTCGGCGTATGTCGGCTCGCATTAGCCGCGTGGTCTTTTCGTGGTTTCAAGCGTTCAAACATAGGATGTGATGTTCCTCCCATGCATTAGGGTGGGTGTCAAGGTCACCCGAAGGTCAGGTCAGGTCATTGACCTTTGGTGACCTCGGGTGACCTCGGTTCACTTTTTCGAGTTTTACATGTTTCTAGACTAGTTTTTGGAGCTGAATTCGAATTTAGCAACCATTTGAACATTTACGAAGTAGTTTTGGTGCCTTCGTAACATGTTACGAAGCTGTCAGAGGCGGTTGCCACCTACTAAGAATACCCGGCAAAAGCCTCACTGGTTGACCTGACCTGACCTGACCTGACCCGACCTGGCCTAAATGCATGAAGACATTATCTATGATCATAACTAACATGATATTCGTGATCAGCACCCCGAAAAAACATCAGCCACCCTTTACGACGTTCTAACAGGTCCGCGATTTTCCCGACTTTTGTATCACTGACCTGACCTGGAAGGTCACCCGAGGACCTAGGGTCCTAGGACCTTAAAATTGGGTATCATCGACTTCCTCTCGTCACGGACAACACGCTCGTTTTTTCCGCGAAGCACGTCCAACTCCCCCCCCCCCCCTATACGTTCGCGGCTGTCAAAACACCAATACGGGCGAGGGTTAAAGCAATAATATTTTAAATATTTCGCATTTGATTCCTGCACGGTTGATAATGTATAAGATGTGCTTTGGCGACCTCATAGTATTTTCATTGAATATTGCACCACGGGGCTGCTATGGTAAGCATAAAATAAATGTACTTCATGTGTCCCGGAAACATTTTAAACAACATCTAAGGACTTTTCACCTTAACATTATTCGCTCTCAAGCACCCAGAGGCTCCGACAGGCGAAACTGCATTTTTGTCGCGCTAAATGCGGCCGCCCGCCCATTGTGCACTCTGGACCAGCCTCTGATGAAAACCGTTCAATACTCCACTAACTATTCCAGAAACGAGGCGGGCGGAGCGCGACTGGCGCCCAAAATAGGCCGAGCTGCCGACGGCTGCAGCGGCAGTGGACTGGGGACTGGGGACAGGGAGGAGGCTGGGGAGGGGGTAACACCTGAGTGCGTCGCTATCCGCACATATGTTCGTGTGGGAATGGAGGGGAGAGGAAAAGTGCACCTGTCACACTTAGCCACCTGAATCGGGAGAAACGAATATATGAAAAAATCGCCTTTGGGACCGTCAGTTGTTTATTGTTTCGGTAGTTTAAATATATCCACTAAAAATTGCAACAGCTCAGTGGGAACGGCTGGTGGTGGGAACGGCGAAAAAGGCGGTGTTGAATATGCATGTCGTTTACTAATTGATACCATTTGATAAAGGTCAGTTTCTTTTCGTCATTCCTTAAAAATCATTTAAATTACGCAACTGAACGCAGCTTTACCGAGAATAGCACGAGCTAAGCAGCTCCTGTCGTCGAAGAAGCTTCGGTCGACCCAGCACGTGATTTTCTTTGCGCCACTGTCTGGCTTCAGCAGACAAGGTCACTTTTTGGCGCGCCGGTCGTCGGCGCGTTTTTGCCACACGTCTGGCGCGGCTTTTGCGTGCCGTACTTATTGCGCGGGGGGCGGTGCAGCGTTGCGTTATTGATTGTCGGTCCGACCAGTGGTCAATGACGACACGTCTGTAGCGGTAATGACGTACAGACGGCAGACGAGCCTCCCCAGACTCCGTCCGGGCTCAGAGGAGGTCGGCTGACGCATTCCACATTGATTGGATGATATGATGCGGATGCGTGCAGTGGATGATTTCGCAATTGGAGAATATTTCCTGGCCCGTTATGTTCATTATGTATTATCAAAAATATTATAGCATAGCATGATTCTCGGAATGAAGCTATTATGCTGCAGACGTCCACCTAATCCTGGACGGTCCTTCGCAGGTATGTGTAAGAGCTTACCATGACGTGATAAAGATAGTTGCATCAATTTCTAACAAAGCAGACGAAGACACAGCACAGACGGCAAATGGAAAAAAAGTTCTAACATCACAGAAACAATGCGACTCCCCATAAAAATGTATTATAGATCACAGAAACAATTAAACTAAGCGTCAGCCTCCCTAAGCGGTCTTGGTGACCTCGACTGCCATGTAAAACGAGTTTATATTGTTTTAAGGAGAATCGTAGTAAATATCAAATCAAAAGTAACAGCATGAAAGAGCGAGCCCTGGAGGGTATCACTTGAACCAGCCGTGACCTCTCTAGCGGGTACACATGACAAAAACAATGCTGAGCTATTGCTGAGCTAATGCTGAGCCACTCATCAGAGCTCAGACTCCAGTCGACGCTGAATTCCACGCATCATTTTTCTACTGATATCGGACTTTTGATGCGCCAAACCCGTCAGTATTTAGCAGTCGGTAGGGGAGGCTTACAGTGCTCCGGTCAAAAGGAGCACACTGGGTAGCACACTAAGTGCTTTGTTTAGAAGAGTATTTATTATGTGTTCCGCAATTCGTCAAGTGGGAGCGTCCCGGGATGGACCCGATGAGTAGGTAATAACGATCTGCCCAGTGCGGTGGGAGCACCCCTCGTAGGAGCACACAGTGCTTCTCCCAGCAGTGGAATTTTACAGTGTTCCACTCCGCGTTAACACAACATGTGAGCATGGTAGAAGGGGTAGAAGGGGAAGCGACTGGCGCCGTGCCGCGCTCCCTGTGAACCCTCACGGGCAGAGCCCCGCAGCTGCCGGAATCAGACCAGCCAGACTTCCTAGTTCCTGAAGTATGCCTTCCCTGCCCTACCTCTCTCCAACTCTGCTACCTGAGTGGCGGTTCCTGCTTCCCATGGGTCGGGCTTCCTGCTTCCCAGCAGCTCCCTCCCCCTCCCCTCCCCTCCCCCTACCCTGCCCCAGCGCGGCCAATGTCCAGTTACGGCAACGGCTGGGCTACCATAGCTCTCAGCCAAGCTTCGAGCCGGCCGCGGCTGGCGGCTTTGTTTTGTTCCCAAGGCCCGCCCACCGCCGGCGAGTGTTGTTCTATTCCGACCCGCCCCCGTCCTCCCTCCCTCTACCCTCCTCCTTCGCTCTCTCCTGCCAGTTCAGGTTCAAGGTCGGAACAAGGACGCCCCGCCAAAAATCAATGCTGCTCGGCCGCGGGCTGCCAGCCTGCCTCCCCTCCCCCGCTCCCCGCCCTAGGAGAGCCCGGGCCAAAACGCATCGAGCGCTACCCTGAGAGAGGCATCCGTGGGCGGGCGGTTTTTTATCTACATCTTCTGTGCGCTGTCGGGACGCGCCGTCGAGCCTGAGCGACAGGCCATCTCCGCTCCCCCGCCGGGGCCGCCGGGACTGCCGGGGCCGGGGCGGTAGCCGTGCAGTGCTAGCGGCCTGAGGCTACATTGATCGTCGGCTGAGGTCGGTGGACCCGCGCCCAGCCAGCAGCCAGCCTTGTTTACCAGTTGGTGCATCGGGGCCACGGACGTAGAAGGAAGAGAGGGAGGGATAGAGGGAGAGAGAGAGAGAGGGAGAGAGAGAGAGAGAGAGAGGGAGAGAGACAGAGAGAGAGAGAGAGAGGAGGGAGAGAGCTAACAAAAGAATGGAAGCATGGAATAAGTGAAAGCCGTTTGCAGATTTCGCGGCACGACTCCTCTTCCAGAACACAAATTCATCAAGCAAACGACCTTTGTTGCTTGGCGCAGATACAGCGTAAACAAAAGGCTAGAGTCTGAAAAAAAGGTTGGCGGAGAAAACTTTGCTACAGAGGCAGCACTGCACTCAAACCGTGGAGACTTACAAAAGTTATACTATCTGGAAGTCATCAGAGCGTTGAACTAAACGTTCCCCGGAAAATAAGCAAGCAAATAAAAACTCTTACTTCTCATAGAGGTCTTATGATAGGAATGTGCTGGTAAAGTCATGCCTGCTTTGGCCCTTATTGACTTTGAGCTGTACGAACAGTTTTTAATTGGGTTAGTAATCATTACATGCCGCGGAATGGTGCGAAAGTGACGCGCGACAATTAGTCTCATCTCGGCTGATAACGGCGTCAAGGCGGTAATAATGTCAGAGTCGGTAGGATTACGAAACACTAATAACAGTAAAGTAGCACCTGAGGGGATACTGTTTCATATAAAGCCTACATCATGCCGTGCATGTGGCCTGCGGTCACGAATTGTCATCTCGGCGCACGTTACGGTAGCGGAGCGTTGGTTAGAGCATTGCGGTACAGCCTACCTTACGGAGTATACTACCAGCGCCATCTATGAGTGGTGAAATGAACGTGCTGCAGACAGCACAGAACGGTCAACTGGAAAAAACCTCTGATGTTTGATGTTTCTTATCCTTACAAATAAGCTAATTTTGTACGATTTGTAGCCCCGTCGAGAAATCAACAACTGGCAGCGAATTATTCGTGAAGAACTAATGAAAACTGACCGCCCTTTGCAGGAGGCCTGTCCTCAGTCTTGCTCTTGCTATCTCGTCCTAACCACTAAAGCCCTTGAATCCACGCGGCGGCTTCACTAGTACAGACAATGGGTCCCAACGCGGCCAAATTTACTCCCGAGACACATCGCAACTTGTCACAAACTTCGTGAACCGAGCAGGGGCGGATCCAAGGGGGGGGTCACATGGGTCATGGCCCCCCCCTTGAGGCCCGGGGGCCCAAAGACCTGCCAGGGGCACCACCGGCCTATCAGGGGAATCACAGTCCTGACAGGGGCACCACAGGACCGCCAGGGGCACCACAGGCCTAGCAGGGACACCACGGGCCTGGTGCCCCTGGGCCCTGACAGGACTGTAACGCCCCTGACAAGCCTGAAGTGTCCCCGGCAGGCACGTGGTGCCCCTGACAGGCCTGAGGCGCCCCTGCAAGGCCGGTGGTGCCCCTGGCAGGCCTGTGGTGTCCATGGCAGGCCTGTGGTGCCATTGCTAGGCCTCTGGTGCTCCTGACAGGCTTGTAATGCCCCTGGAAGGACTGTGGTGCCCCTGGGCCCTGACAAGCCTGAGGTGCCCCTGACAGGCCAGTGGTGCCCTTGATAGGCCTGTGGTGCCCCTGGCAGGCCTCTGGTGCCCCTGACAGGCTTGCGGTGCCCTTGGAAGGACTGTGGTGTCCCTGGGCCCTGACAAGCCTGAGGTGCCCCTGACAGGCCCGTGGTGCCCTTGTTAGGCCTGTGGTGCCCCTGGCAGGCCTCTGGTGCCCTTGCTAGGCCGCTGGTACCCCTGCGCCCGGAGAGGACTGGTGCCCCTGAAAAGTCTGAAGTGCCCCTCGGCAGGCCCGTGGTGCCCCTGACAGGCCCAAGGTGCCCCTGCGAGGCCGGTGGTGCCCCTGGCAGACCTCTGGTGCCTCTGGCAGGTCTGTGGTGCCCCCGGCAGGTCTGTGGCGCCCCTGGCAGACCTGTGTTGACTGGTGCCCCTGCTAGGTCGCTGGTTCCCCTCACAGACCTGTGGTGCCCCTGGGCCTTGACAAGCCTGAGATGCCTGGCTATGACAGGCTCGTGGTGCCCCTGATAGACCAGTGGTGCCCTTGCTAGGCCTGTAGTGCCCCTGGCAGGCCTCTGGTGCCCCTGCTACCCCTGCGCCCGGAGAGGACTATGGTGCCCCTGAAAAGCCTGAAGTGCCTCTCGACAGGCCCGTGGTGCCCCTGGGCCCTGACAGGCCCCTGCGAGGTCGGTGGTGCTCCTGGCAGGCCTCTGGTGCCCCTGGCAGGTCTGTGGTGCCCCTGGCAGGCCTGTGTTGACTGGTGCCCCTGCTAGGCCGCTGGTGCCCCTCACAGGCCTGCGGTGCCCCTGGAAGGACTGTGGTGCCCCTGCCCCTAGGGGTGCTCATGGGCCCAACAGGCCCGTTGTGCCCCTGACAGGCCTGTCGTGTATACTTGCTAGACCTGTGGTGCCCCTGCTTCCTGGCAGGCCTGTGGTGCCCCTGGCGGGCCTGTGGCGCCCCTACAAGGCCGTAGGTGCCCCTGACAGGTTTGTGGTGTCCCTGGAAGGACTTTGGTGCCCCTGACAAGCCTGAAGTGTCAAGGACAGACCCTTTAGACGCCAGGGTCAAGTTCGTCGGACTGACAACGATTTGCTTACCTGATAACGTTCCTGGTAAGTACTCACTACTCAGCGTCCACAACATATATACACATAGCACATTCATATATACTTGCTTACAATTGGTAAATGTGGTTGTGGCTAAGAGTTAAGATACTGACTAAAAATAAAAAATAAAAATAAAAAAAACTGAAAATGGGGGCACCACCAAAATGAAGTGGACGAAATCCGTTGAGTTTTTAATTTTGGGTATAGGTAGGGGCACCACTTCGATTCATGACCCTCCCCTTGGAGTTTTCCTGGATCCGCCCCTGGAACCGAGAGAGTTCCTAATTCCTATCCGAACTCGTGACAGGTACAGCCAGCGCTACTAGCGGCGGAAAGAATAACTAGCGTTTCTCCGAAGCTGACGTGTCATAGGTGGCGCTACGATAGCGGAAAAGTTCGAGACGTCCCACTCCACTGCCAAGGCCAGTTGAGGACCGCCATTCGGCGATTCTAAATAAAAATGTGGACTGTGGAGGTCACGTTCGTTGCAAGATTACGACAATGAAAAGGGGCGGTCTCTGCTCAGCATTCAGGAGTTTCGTTCACCAAGGGGTTGAGAATAGAACTGCTGTTAATCCTACAGCACGATGGTTCCCTGACCTTGGTCGCCAGTCGACCCCTGAGAGGGGGAGGGGGGGGGGGGGTCGGTCGATAACGACAGAGGCCGACGCTGCTCCGACAGAGGATATGAAGACGACAGAGGGGGAGGTGGGCGCCGGTGCTCCCAAATGACCCCAGAGGCAGACGGACAAAAAAACATCGACGTCGCTCCCTTTTCCCTCAAGGTTCCCCGCCGAAGATTCTGTAGTACAAAACAAAGAACGGAACACAGACGACTTTTGGCATAATGCATTTATTTAGAAGCTTTATACGCTCACAAACTAATATATGGAGAAAACGCACAATATTAACAGATAGAGACAACGCGCTTTCTAAGAGTAACTGAGGGGTTTTGAATTACTTCCTATGCTAGTACACACGCTAAACTACCGCAAAATTTACACAATAACGCATTTAAACAAACCAAATTTCGTATTTCCTCGTGCGCATATTCATATTCTGCACAGCCCTCCATTTTCCAAATCCATACACGGCCGGTGAATAATTTCCCCGCGACGCGAACACGGTGCGCTACATCGCGTGCTTTTCAAACCACACACACACAATTCACTAGACAGCAAATGCCAAGCGAAACAAATAAATCCCGAGCCCCCGACTATTCAGGCGCGAGGATCGCACGCGAATCTCGGGAGTACAAGTCCAGCTGGGGTTTTCATGGCTGGTAACTACCGAGCGGAGGGTAGCAATACCGGTCAAATCCTCACCTCTCCACAGAAGTCGCGGCACAAACCAAACGACAACACGGACTCGTCCAAGAAAACTTCCACTCACGAAGAACGGCCTTGCGAAGAACCATTCTCCAGTGTAGGAGAGAAGAGTTTAGCGACACTGGCTTCGCAACATACCGTACGGCTATTTACCGACACAACGTTGCGAAAGATTTCACATGGCCAAGATTAAGCGACAGAAAAAACTGACGGGGGATAGGAAGCAACAAAAACGCTGGAGATAGTCTGAAGAATATCAAGCCATACATGCAAGACCTTACATCTGCAAGACCTCACTTCTCCACTATATGCATTATTTCTACAATCTTCATACGGCAACGGTACTTGAAGCGAATCCACGTACAATCGACACACATGATCCAATTTTATCGAGCGCTCCGACCGCATTCGAGCATTCGCACTGCCCTCTTGGCGTTGATTGAAACCCTGGGTAAGTCTGATGACGTATCCAAACACAATACGTCCCATGGCGTATCCCGAGACTTGACAGATCAAGTCTGATGAAATACTTATTGACGGATACTTAGATCAAGTCTGAAATGCTTATTGACGGATACTTCTTAATGACGTATTTGATGACGGATACGCCACCAGACCATCCCCAGGGTCGCCCCAGACGCGCGAGAGGACAGTGAATTTTGGCAGGGCGGACGTGGCAGACAGGCGAGTCCATTATGTGAGACGCGGCCGCTTGTGGGTGGGCGAGTCCATTATCACATCGCTGGGGGAGGACGGTGTGGCCGGCCGCTTCACTGTGAACGAACGGAAATAACATTAAACTGGGCGTAGCTGTGGTTAAAAATTAGCATCAGTAGGCCGGGAAAAGACATTAATAACTTGCCGCGGAAGCAAACATATGGTATACTATCTCATAGACCAGTAAAACCATATCAAAACCCTTAGGTAGTCATCGAAAGATACCTATCAAATGAACAGTTAATCACATCATTTTTTTCACAAAACTTACTTGTAGCCGTAAGCGCGCGATTGATGAGAGGGAGTTGTATTTGCATAGCGACTAGCTCAAGCGCTACCCTGGCCAGCGGCAACCATCGACACTGCTTCTCTTCTACCAATGTCCAGCAATCTCCCTTCAGCAGCACTAAGCTCGTCATTTATCAATAACACCCATTCCCATCGATGGATTTCGTTCTAACAATGTCTAGAATGAGGTCGACCGCCAATGTCACCCATAACATATTTCAAGCCGTACCATTGAATATTCAGTCTGATTAATTCGAACTCAACGATCTCGGCCAAACGGCTTAAAAAGAAAATTAATGGCAGCTTAATGACTGGCGTGAGCAGCATATGTTGCAGAATTTTACGTAATAGCTGGAGGGGCAAGAGGCATAGCATCGATAGAGAAATAATGGGACGAAATGAAGAGATAGGCAGAAGAAAAAAGACTAAGGAGATAAAAATGAAGCTAAAAGAGACAGAGACAAAAATAGTGAGAAAGAGAAAGTAAACATTAAAACAGCATCGAGGATACAACACAATGAGAGAAGGAGAGAGATAGAAAGAATAAAGGAAAAGAGGAAGAGAGAGAGAGAGAGAGAGAGAGAGAGAGAGAGAGAGAGAGAGAGAGAGAGAGAGAGAGAGAGAGAGAGAGAGAGAGAGAGAGAGAGAGAGAGAGAGAGAGAGAGAGAGAGAGAGAGAGAGAGAGAGAGAGAGAGAGAGAGAGAGAGAGAGAGAGAGAGAGAGACATGCTTTGCCACTCTGTAAGCCCAGTCCTTGGGAATTTCTCCCACGGAACGTTCCCTTTCCGGTGAGCAAAATCATGCAGGTGGCCCCTTTCCCAGCCGAATCCGCGTATCTGACGAAGCTCTCAGCACCAGCAAATAAAGACGCCTAACTACGTCTCACTGTCCGCCAGTTGGAACCGGTTCAAACCAGTTCAAAACCACGACTTACATGATGTCGAGACTCGAGGGTGCGCAATGATTGTAGGGGTTAAATGTATACTAAACTTATGATGAAGCGCCACTAGCTATTCTATTGCCCCAGGCTATCAGTCAGTCATGGGATAAATTACATTGTAATGAGCTAAATACAACGCATCGATGTTTGTAAAGTATCAAATTAGTCTCGAAATCGTGACCCCGTTGGTTGGATTTCCCACTCTTACCGAATACATTTGCAACAACGAAAACATTTCATAACATTATGACATGCAGATTGCAGGACTAAGCGATAATGCAAGCAGCGGCCTTAGGGACCCAGTAAGTCCGTCCTTCTTTGGCAGGCGAAGAGGCAGTGCGTACTCACTCCAGTCTTACGGCGCGGGGAACAACCTCAGTCCCCTTCAGGGGGACGAGGGGACAGTGGAACAGGTCGGGGATAGTCACCTGAACCTGAGCGTGCCGTGGATCCGCTCAGTCCCTCCTAACGGGCACAGTGACGGGTCGAGGACAGACCGGGAATGCTCACCTCTGAGGGCTCAGCCCCCTCCTGGCTGGCGGGGGACAGGAGAATACTCATCTGAATCGGACGGTGCCGGGGAGCCTCTCAGTCCCATCCAGACCTGACGGGCAAGAGGACCAGCGGCGGGGAACTCACCCGAGCCTAAGGGCGCTGGGGACGACCTCAGTCACCTCCTAACGGGCGAGGGAAAGGGGGGCAGGGCTCACTCACCCGAATCTGAGGGCGCCGGGAACCCGCTCAGACCCCTGCCAGAGACTGAGTGCTCAGCCCCCTCCCCCTTGCGGGCGAGTGGACGGGGGATACTCTCACTTGAGTCTGAAGGTGCCCGGGACCCTTTGAGTCCCCTCCAAACGGGCAAGAGGACCAGGGACAGGAATACTCCTACTCACCTGAGTCGGAAGGCGCCGGGGACCCGCTCAGTCCCCTCCTGGCCGGTGAATGGCGCCTTCTGGCCGTGCCGGCTGAGGCAGCGGCCGGGGAAGGAGGGCGGAAACTGACCGCCGACATGGCTCCCTGAAGACCTGAGGGCGGAGGAGGGAATAATATTGTCAGAGGTGGAAAGATCACCTCACAATGCTGCATTTCAATAGGAGGCTGGGGATCAGCGATATGGCACATGTGCTTGAAAAAAAAACACAAAAAAACTGATAAAGAATGACGACCACGCAAACCTTCTACGTGTTTATTGTCTCAGAGCTGATGTGCCTAAACTTATTTGAGTCATTGAGCACGATATCGATAGGTATTCTAAATATACATCGGACATCTGCTCGTCTACGACTAAATTAGTAACTCCATTACATCTTTGAACATCTCCAAAATATCTTAAACCACTCATTCCCCACCTTCCCCCTTGACTCACTGCTGAGCGCCAGGGCGTCCCTGAACGGCTGCAGTCCATCACTACAGTCGTGTCCGCCGGCCGGGGCGGCGGTCACCAGTATCGAGGCACCGGCCAGCAGCGGAGAGCTGCGCTCCGAGAGACGCGGCGAGGCGCGGTCCGATACCGACAGGTGCGGGCGGGGCGACGACCTGGTGGAGAACGAAGGGTCAGAGAGGTCAGATGGGTCAGAGGGGTTACATGGGGTAAGGTGGGGGAAGAAAGCCATACGTGGGAGATCGTAGCTCGTACACGGACCAAAGATAATCAGAATATGGAAGTTAGATGGATTGCGCGTGACCAAGGAAAGAAGCCTCACGTCAGTGTCACGTAACGTAATAAAGGAAACTGGACGCGGGGTCGACCTGGTGGAAAACATAGGGTCAGAGGGGGACGGGGGTAGAAGGATCAGAGGGGTTAATTGGGGTAAGGGAAGATGAAGGCCTTAGGTGGGAGATCACCGTTCGTACAAGGACCAAAATATATGGCCCGATTGAAGTGATAAGAGAAATGGACAAAGGGCAGAAGACATAATTAACGTCATAAAGGAAACTGGTGGAATCAAAATGGAAATCGGCAGGAATTTAGATGGTGTTTAACGAAGGCACACGAGAGCCAAAAGCTTCGGGAAACCAGGAAATTTGGAGGAAACCAAGCCAGTCAACAAACAGGTGAAATGAGAGGCAAAACAAAAACAGCATACACTCAACAGTGCTAACTTCCTAATCAAATGCAGCCACATGATCCACCTCCACCTCAAATGCAGCCCATCGCAACTCCGCAGTCCGCACTCAATCCTGTATCATAATACCCAACCCTGGTACATAGGTACCACCCCAGCCCACAGTCCCTCACCTATGCGAGTGCCGACTGGAGGTGACGGCTGCTGGCGGCGGCGGCTTTCCGCTGAGGAAGGCCAGCAGATCCTCACGACGAATCAGCCGACGCCGACGCAGAAAGGCCACCAGTTCCCGGGTCCTGCGCTGCTGTCCGTGCTGGATGCCGAGCTCCGTGCAGCGGCGGATGCTGTCCACTGACTCTGAGATCGTGGAAACCACGGAGATGTCGGGGTTATAACCAAAATTTAATATTTGACACATTAAAAATGAAACAAAACCGGCCAATAGTTAAAACTAAAAGATTGGCCTGATTTAAGTAGTTAACCAAGAAATATAGCTATTTAGAGTTTGATCCCAAAGTTTCTATTCTCTGGAACTGAGAGACAAAGTCCTAGTCAGATGCAACTCAAACAGAACATATGGCAAATACAAAGCAATGGCCATAGAAGGGACATCAATATCTTTTTTTGTCAGAGGCCTTTTGAGTATTTGACCTTTAACATTTTCATTTGTTCCCACACAGACCCTAGGCTTCAAAGCTCAGATGAAAAGTCCATCTCTTGTAATGAATCGGACTAGTGGAAGGCCAAGGTCAAGCTGTCTCATTCACCTTTATAGAGGGCAGTGACTGAGCCTGCGGCAGTCTGAAACGGCATCCATCTGGTGTTTCTCTCCCCCTGGGCACTGCCACCTGAAAACAAAACAGATATTTAAATGGGCATCAGGCTGCAGTTTATAATATATTCATCTCAGGAATATTGAGAGGCCCTCAGCATTAGGATGTGGAAAGACAAAGGGCATGTTCCTTTTTTGTTTTCAAGCAAGATATGGGAAGTGTGGTCGGAAGATGCCAGTAAAAAACTGGTTTCCCAATCTGTTCAACATATTGAGAATGATGCAGGTAATCACCAGTATATTTAACCTCTTTCACTTAATTTTAACAAGGATTCAATGCATTTAATCACTGTTTATTCCCAAAAATGACACATTTGCCACTCACGGCAAGCAAGGTGCTTGGAAAGTGACCAATGAGAAAATGTATCGCTATAATACCTTTATGAAGTTGTGCAATGCATGTGGCCGAGTTTTGAAATAGATGCCACAATTTCTGATTCACTAGATCCCTTTCTTGCTGCAACTGCGACTCATAGCTGGGCTGGTTTTCGAACTCCTCGAAACACTGATTTTCCCATCTCCAAAGGTCGCCGTAAGGGTCTTCTTCCAAGCTCTTGTCTTCAGACATGTGAAAATATATTCAGCAAGGAAAAACAACTAAGTGCTGGCAAAATAATGCCTGAAAATCAACCAAAACAAAACAGACAAACACTGAAGACCTCGCCCCACGAAAACACAAGAGCATGCTTTGATCAGAGCTGCCAGATGTATGGAAGAGTTATTGAGATTTGATAAATATGTGCAGGTTTTCCAAAAATAACGCAGTTTATCTTGAGAGAATGAAGAAAATAGGGAAATATCAAATTTTATTATCCCCTGCTTGTAAAAAAAAAGGAACAGCTTTTGTAATCTTTCTTGAATCCATTGGCGTGCCATTGGCATTCGTTTATATTCATATCTGATGTTTCTTTATGCAGAAATATTAATTCAAAACATTTTTAGGGGTTCTTGCTGTCTAACTTCTTCCGAGCCTATTCAGAGAGAAATGCGAAACTGTATGCGGAAATTCCATAGAGAAATTCCCTATCCCTAAAACCTGGCATTCTGGTTTAGGAAGTGGCTACTAAATGAAAACTGTTAACCATTCAGCCGAAATCAGGCAACTAACAGCAGTTTGTCCATCAATTATGCGCTGCGTCAGCGGTAGCGGAATATTTTTCAGGCGCCACCAATCGATTTCCCTTGTATGCAAGTACCCCCTAGCTTCATCCCTTTCAGGGACCGGGGCTCAACAGCGCATTGCGCATACCTACCTAATAAACATGGCGATTGGCGGGGGGTACTTACATATGTACTTCCCAACGTAAAGCCGTTTTCGGCAGCGTTAGTTTTGCTGCCGAGAATCGGCTAATGTTCTGAGACTATATGAGCGTTCGGTACCCTCTGCTATACCCACATACCAATACCACTGGCTTGATGTTGCACGGGATGACGGCACCGGCACTTACCTCTGTACGATTAGGTGACTGCGATTAGGTAGCACAACTTCATACGAATATGACTTTACTTTCGCAGCTAAATTGATTGCCTGCGTGTGCATTGCTTGTTCGGCAAGGCAGAGCGAAAGCTGTTTGGTTAGCCTTTCACCAGGTTAGCGGCAAATCAGGCCTTCCAAAAATGTCTACCAAAACGCGTTCGGTCCTCCCCATTAGCTGATCAAACCAATGTCATTCACCAACTCCACAGGTTGACGAGCCATTGTATTTCTCAGCGAGAGATAACTCCGCCTCTCCAGCACATACATATCGAAAAAAGCACGACTCATAGTCGATCGCATCACCTGAACGAGAACAACAGCGGCGAGATATCGGTTAGAGCGGGAATCACAAACGAGTAGCATTGCACTTGGGGACAAGTAAGCAGAAATAAGCAGATACACTAAGCGGGATAACAAAATGCTAAAACATATGAAAAGCATACAATGATCCAAAATGAGTGAGTACGTTCAAAAGCAACAGCTGGACAAGTTACGGATGTGCTAAAAACATCAAAAACAAAAATAGTGTTTGGCACGTATAAAAGCTCCCCAAACGAAAAAAAAAACAATGGTAGCAATGTGTAAAAAGCACAACGCATCGAACAACCGTAAGCCATTGATTTGGTAGACATGCGTCGTTCTCACGTACCCCGGCGTAACATCCATGGCAGCCATACAAACATGTAGCCCACAGAGTGAGTCAAACGATTCCTAGTAACAAAACACCTCTGTCACCAAACCACAAGTGACATGCGACAAAGGTCACACATTCTCTAAATTGGCGGTGGGCGAGACAAGGATAATCTCATCAAAACAGTAAAATCCGGCAGCGGTTCTAACGTGGCACCATCTACACTTTCCAAACACGACCTGAACTTCACGCATCCATCACTAGGCGGCAGCACTGGCGTCTCGCACTGGCCGAAATGAAGCACCAACGAGGGGAGGGGCGGGGGATGGGAAGAAATAATCGTAGGGGAGTGGCATGGACGGGATTAGGCTGGGGGGGGGGACATGGGGAGAGGGGAGAGGGAGTGAGAGTAGAGAGCCGTGGCGGTGCAAGCGGACCAACAGTAGCTTGTGCGTGGCGCAGAACATTCTCCATCAGCTCCAACGATCATCCGATTAGTGACTAACCCAGTCACCCTCGAGCTTCACAGCATCGTCCAGCAACCATCACCTGTGCGTCACATATCATCACTCCAATCTTCACTCGCCAGATACTGAGCTGTGGTGGAGTGTCCGTCACCAGGCTCTCACCTCTCTCACCCAGTTCACCCTCACACACTCACCCTCTCACACATCTGTTGTCCTTATACTGTGCGAGACCAGGTCCCCTGCGCCCAGCTCGGCAGCCGAGGCGAGGTCACCGAGTGGAATAACTACCACGTGAGGTTCCCCCCGTCCGCCAGTTGCTCCTCCTACCGCCACGGTCGCTGCTGCTACCGCCTCTTCGGTCTCAGAGTCCTCCCTCCCTGCTGACGCTGCTGAAGCCACAGCCGTCGCCGCTGCCGCAGAGGCAGACGAAGACGACGCAGAATCATCACCTTCTCCTTCCCTTCTCACTTGCGCTTCGGCCCCTCGAGATGTACCCGCGTTCCCTTCATTCTCTGTATGCGTTTGCCCGGTTGGTTCGGCTCCCTCCAGAGCGGCAAACATTGCGGCAGACAGGGGTCCATCGGCGGCCACAGGATCGTCGGTGTCTCTGTTGTAAACGATGGCGGCGATTCGAGCTGGATGTGGAAGAGGCAGTGGGATCTGTAGCTTCTCTGCTGTGAAGGGCGTGTGGCGATGCCGCTTCCAGGGCTGCAGCTGCTGCCGCCTGGCGGACGAGAGGGGAAACTGTCAGGGGTGTGGGTAATAGTGAGAGCATATGTTTATCGGCTCATCAGGTTATAATGAGGAGTGGAGGTGAGGCTTACGGACGCGGGTTTTGGGGCGTAAAGCGGGCTGGGTAGGCTGGAATAGCGTGCACAGATGAGAGACCAATCCTCATCGCAGGAAAGCAAGTCGTGTCAATCAGCCTTTAGCCACGTTAGCACTCCGCATTTTCGGTCCGCCAAGACTTTCGACAAAACAGAATCTATTTTGATCTCGTTATCATCTGATGATTAAGAGAAACAGGCGGTGACAATGCATCATTACAGCATACTAAGACAAAAGCTTTTTATCCTACAACCGTCATCCCCTTGATAAACACCCTCCCCGCGGTAACATACGTGCTTCTCCGCGACTGCGACCCCGTCTGTCTCTGTCTGCCGACTGGCGAGAAACAGTTGACGTCCAGAGACGGCGGCGCCACCTGGATGTTTTTGGCCGTCTGTACGGCCAGCACGGGCGGCGGGTCGGAGGCGGCGGCCGACCGCAGTAGCTCCGTGTAACGACTGAGGTTTACTCGGTGAACCTGGGGACACAGTGGTGTCAGGGTGTAAATCTTGCTGACCAAAGTATGGAGGCATTCATCAGGTTCTTGGCTAGGGGTTAGCCGTCAGATAAGCTATAAAAAGCCAAGACAAGAAATCAGCGCGATGGGAATTAATTAGCTTGGACATATTGGCTAACCTCATACGGACTATCGTTTAGAGAAAAGTATGAAGAGGATATCGTTCTTAGTTGAAATTTATTCACTTTTCAATCCCACTCGAATCCTCCCTCCTCTCTCTCTCCTCTCTCCTCTCAGAACTCCGCCCAATCTCACCTCCAAGTAGAACCTCGTATCGCTCTCCTCCATCGGCGTGAGCACCTCCTGTGAGAACACCTCTGTGAGCAGGAGGGCGCAGAGTGCCGGCCAGTCGGCCGGGGCCAGGCCGCGTCCCTCCCAGAACTCGGCACCGCCCGACGGGAGCCGCGAGAGCACGTGGTGCGGGTAGAACTGCTCCAGTAGGCGCGCGCCCGCCACCAGACAGAGCTGCGGGGAGGGAGGGATAGGGGTTAAAACTGAGACGGGACCAGTCACCAGACAGAGCCGCGGGAGGAAAAAAGGACGGATCAGAATTGGCGTGCAATGGTCCTCACACAGCAGCACAAAAACACAACAACGGTCGGGATCTGACCGCTTTACTCTTTCTGCTCTGTTTCTCCTCCTGCTTCTTGCTCTGCGCTATTTCTTGATGTCAGAACTCAAGAATCATTTGTCGGGAGGATCAGAAATTATCGGGATCCGAACTGGAATCCGACATGGAGAAATATCAGATTAACTGATAAAAAAATTGGTATATCAAATTCGGAGAGCTTGGACTGGAAGGTTAAAGCTTGATGACTATTCGGCTGGGGGTCGTGGCACTCAGTAGTAAGATAGTCTTGGCAGTCATACTGCACAAGGTGCCAGATCTCGGCATACCTTCAGGTCCCTGGGTGTCATTTTGACCTTCTTCCTCTGCGTCGGGGCAAGGCCAGTCTGTAGGTCGTGCAGACGCTTGTCTATTCGCTCCTGGAAAAAAAAAAAGAAAGGGAAATATGTTATCACCGTTCAATGCTGAAATGATCACGAAATCCTTAATAATCCCAGCTGCCTAATCAACCAGTTAGAACTCTTGTTCAAAAAATAAAATAAATTCAAACAATCAAGCGCCTAACAACAAATAGTGGTTACCGTGTTTATCGTATGAGACATGCACCTGCACCCTAATTTGTTTATTTTTGCTTGTTTGCGTAATAGCCAACGAAAACGTTTTCCTAATTATTGTGCAGAGCAAAAAAAAAACCTTACCTGCAGGGTGTTGGTGAGCTGCTGTGCCTCGGCGTGTAACTGCCCATAGACCCCGTCCCTGCAGAGCTGTACCGAGAACGGCGTCAGCAGACGCTGTAC
This sequence comes from Amphibalanus amphitrite, assembly GCF_019059575.1. Classification (NCBI taxonomy): domain Eukaryota; kingdom Metazoa; phylum Arthropoda; class Thecostraca; order Balanomorpha; family Balanidae; genus Amphibalanus; species Amphibalanus amphitrite. Next base: position 104,760 of record NW_024883313.1, read on the forward strand.
GAACTGTCCGAACGCCTGCTGAGGCTGCTGGATGCGTCTCTCGGTCTGCTGCTGGAAGGCCAGGAGCTCGTCCGCCTCCAGACGGGCCTCCAGGGCGGCCAGCGCCTGCTCCGGGCGGATCTGGAATAACCGGGGAAGGGGAAGATTATTTGGGACAGGGGTTAACGTACGCAGTGAGAAAACTACCATCAGTACGTAGCCCAAAATTATTCACGACAAAAGTGCTGGGAGGTCATGGTAAGAACAGCCTTGATTTTACCGAACATCATAGCAAGTAAAACAGAAGTGTTAGGGAGGAGCCGGACGAGCAGCTAGTTAGTCCTCACGTCCCACGACCTTCGCCTGCACCAAGTCCAGCACAGCGAAGTCCTCACTTACAGACAGTTGGTTCCCGCCTGAAGACACTCGCGCTAGTCCTACCTCATTTCACAGTTAACCCTCAAGGTTCCTCGCTTTTATCTGAGGGCATTCAGACCTCATTTATAGACAGCCAGTCCTAGCTCTCACCTGAAGACAGTAGTCTGACGACAGTCCGGGCCCGTGTACTCGCGTCACCAGCAGACTATCTGAGCACGGAATGCGGCCCTTTCGACTGATGATCAGGTCGTAGGCGGCACGGTCCCAGAGGCGACGCAGACCCCACCGCAGCCAACCGTCTGAGGGGGGGAAGGGAGAGGGGGTAATTGAATCATTGCTGCTTGGGAAGGGAATAGATTGAACCGTGCGTGTGCTAGTTACGGTTTCGAATCTCGTTGACAGCATATTCAATATGCTTCAGTGGCTACCGGAAGTCTGTTTCAGCCTTTACCGGTTGCCACGATCTCAAGAGTGGCAACCGAGTGTTTTTTTTAACTCACTCAAGAGTAAAAAAAAAACTGGCAGAAAGCAAGAGATAACTCCATCGCCCGTTCCCACCGCCCCTTAACCCGCGAGTTGCTGGGGGGGGGGGGGGCGTTAAACGCCCCCACTTTTTTCGCCGGGCCATAGTATAAAAACGGCGCGCCGCAGGCGCGCCAAATTTTGGGTACCTGTAGGGAATCGATTGAAGTTTATTGTGACAAAGTTTCAAAAAAATCGGTCGGAAAAATTTTGAGATATCGAGGTTTTAGTGACGTCATGATTTCTCAGTTTTCGACCAAAAACGGCATATGTTCAAAAAATCATATAAAATCACAGAATAGACATACAGACATGCCGTAAAGGCCATTAGACTGCCAATACCATGATCAATCAAATGGCTATCTTCGATTATTGATTATCGTTCCGCATTTTCCATAATCTTGAACTGAATCTTGGCAATTTTCGTGACTACTTCACGACCAAGATACATGCATTTCTTAAATTGAACTTTTTGAGCCAAACACGTACACATATGATAAAATGAATGTCACCATCGTATTATACGCCCCAAATTACCTATAAAACATGTGTCCA